>NW_027203820.1:0-53710 GCF_024711535.1 Dipodomys merriami
AAGCTCATATACAAGTAGTGAATAGAAGTTGGGAGCAGGTGGCGAATGTATCTCATCCTAGCTACTGGGTAGGCTGTGATTTGAGTATTGCTGTTTGAAGGCAGCCCACAAAATAAACTCCCTGATAATCTTATCTCTGATTAATCAGCAAAAACGCCAGAAGTGAGGCATGACTGAAATGGTAAATTGTTTAAAAAATGCAACAAATCTCAGGGACCCTGAATTCAAGCTAATGGACCAAACAAGTTTGAATCAACTTGATATAATGTAACTGTTATAAATTTTAACAATTAAATCAATGAATAATACACATTCCCTCAGAAATATAATTGGAAACAAAAAGCATAATTGTTTTCTTACAACAAGTAATGGAACCATGAATTTCTTTCACTTTACAATTCATGTTTTATGTAACTTTAATTATCAGACTTCCAGGACCAAAGCTAAATATATTAATTGTATACCACAAGAAGCAAAGTGATTATAGTTAAGAATAGATATTTCATCCTAGCCAGAAGATAAGTTTTTAAGCATTCTTACTAAAAAAGAAATGTTACATGAAGAAATTAATGGATATGATGTAGCTTTATCATTACACAACATATAAATGAATGGGATTATCAATCAATATTTCATAGCTATGTAAAAAATAATTGTGTAGCTAGGAACCAGTTGTTCATGCTTATAACCTTAGCTACTACGAAGGTTGTGAGTTGAGACTAATGGTTCAAAGCCAGCCTAGTCAGAAAAGTCCGTGAGACTCTTATTTCCAATGAGCCACCAGAAAAGTGGCAGTGGCTCAAGTGGTAGGGCACTAGTCGTGAGCTGAAGAGCCGAGGGACAGTGTCCAGGCCCAGATTTGAAGCCCCACGACCAACAAAAATTTAAAATAAACAGTTACAAATAAACAAATATTTCACATAAATGTTAAAAATATATTCTATCAATTTTTAAATCCTTACTAGGTATACTAGATTATATAAATATAGAGAATTGCTTTCTGTATTAGTTGTCATTGAATCAATTTGTAAATCCCATATTTCTCATTCAATTCATACTTTTATATTTCTATACTTATATATCTTAAGTATAATTAAGTGATACGTGAAAGGCAATACTGTTTTAGGATTCTCCCTTGGCTTTCTATAATTAACCCTCCTACCCTAAAATCAATATGCCCTCCAACACAGTCAGACGTTTCATCTCATTGGAGCAGAAAAGTATAAGCCATAATCATTGTTGGAACAAGTAACATTTCACATGTATTTCACTTAGTTTAAGAACCAAAATATTAAAACCATCTTAACAATGCCAGTGATAGCAAAATGTCTTCTGAGCTTTTCAGTCTTTAAGGAGAGGAAAATCTGTAATTATACATCTATTTTTTTCTACCTAACATCCTATATCTTAGATAACCCTCTGTTCCTGACTAGAAGACCAGAACAAAGGCAATAATGAAAATAGCCAAGGGAAATACTTGAAAACTATTAAAAAAGCAATTACAGACACTCCTGTTTTCAACAATTTCAATGAGAATGTATGTTAAAATATCACTTTTTGTTGCATTCAAAGAGCAATAATTAAACTTTAATTAGCAGTGAAGACAGGTTTACTTTGAACAATTCAACACAAGCATAATAGATTTATCTTGTTTTTTTATGCAGTTGCCAAAATAATAGAGAGCAACACCCAAAGGCAGGAAAACACCTAAGTCAAAGGAGTAAACTTTTGTCTATAAAATAATTTTGAGAGTCTGACGCTTTCAAAATCAGGCTTGCAAAGAGGAACGTGTATTTGCTTTGGTATGAACAAAAAATATATAAAATTCCTCTATTAATGTTTATCATATTTTGACTAGCACTTCTCGTGTTGGAGAAGAGTAAAGTTATGAAAAAGTTCAAGATTATTGGACTATTCCCCAATATCATTCTTATTTATCAGCTATAGCTATGGAAGTAACCTTGATTACTCTTAATATCATTCTTCTTTACATTTAGAAGCATTGTTTGTTTCTGGGTTATAAGCTGCAAACACTTGAGTATTAATAAAGGGTCATTTCCTAAGAGGGGAAAGACGCTGTGTAAACAAACCTAAAATATCAAAGACTTAGAATAGTGGAAACTATTTTCTAGCTATATCACAATCTGTAGCTGTAGATTTTGTTTCCCATTGTTACAGGGGAACCATTTTTATTATCTTCTTTTTCACCATCTAATGATCCTATAACATCCTATACCATCCTGGGGTGGCTCGACATTTACTGGATTCTCTAATTGCTGTTGAAAAGTTAGGAAGGATAGAAAATTGAGTTTTTGTATCTGTCTTACCTTATTTTTTTTTATTACTTTAGAAACTGTAACTCAAAATGACATATATTATCTTTATAATATTAGGAGACAGATTTCATTTCCATATTCTTACCCTAGCCTTCCACATAATTTTGGTATTTAGTGATCTCCAAATGTGAAAATAAAGATAGGAAACCTCTTACTTAAATATTATTTAGAATTTCAAGACTTCTTTAATTAAGGCCTGTAAGTAGTATGCAAAGCCAGTGGCAACATTTTCTTATTCTCAAAAACTAGGAATTGTGGTGTCCCTGTAGTTGCATCAGGAAAAAGCTGTAGTTGAATTAGTTTGCCAATATTAATGTGCTGTAAAATATTTCTACACGTTAGTTGGCTTGAATAATCAGTTCTAAAGGACAAAAATTTAAAAGAAGTCTCACAAGATTAAAATCGAGCCACCGACAGCGCTAAAGTATTTTTCAAATGATTCTAGTGGAAAAAGTATTTACTTGCTGTTCTGCTTTCCAGACATTCAGAATCGGGGTTGTTGTTTTTTTCTTTATTTTCTAATGTAGCATTTTTACATGTCTCTGATGGTTCTAACCTCATCATGTCCTTTCGAACTACACCTGGGACTTTAAAGTACCCATTTGAAAATATTTCCCCCATCTGATAATTCTTCATATTTGTGTTCCTTGGGTTATGAAAGGTGATTATTTTACAAACATATACATATAATGCTAATGTACATTTAAGGTATTAGTTATTTGGGAAAGACAGATATTATGGAAAGGTATTTTGCTATGTAAAACGAGTATTTAGCATTCTTTCTATTATAAATTGTTCTATGAATTATAAATTCTATGAATTATAAATTCTTCTATGAATTATAACTTAAAAAAAATTAGTCCCTGAAAGGAATTAATCCTCATTAAAACATTGTCACGTACTAGAAATCCTAAACGTCAGAGAGCAGCTCCTGAAGTAGTTGTGGCACTATCACTTTTTGTATATTCTGCTTACAATGTTCTCTTTTCAAGAGCATTTGATTGTTATTATTTTGCAATTATGGTTAATATTTATTTGACTGCTATTTTTAAAGATTGCGTTACCCAATACTGGTTCTCTTTTTCTAACTTTTTTGGGACTATTCTATTTCTGAAAGAAACACAGCAATTTGAATTACATGAACTGGTTATTGAAGTTGAATCAACGTGGAGAGGAAAAGAAAAAAAAAATATGTCTCTGTGGGTATGTCCAAGTAAAAATGTATCTACAAGCTATTTATCTTAAAATCATCTATTTTTCATTATGTTTAGATTCTGATAAAATTTAGCCTCTCAACTCACACCATGTTAATGCATTCTTATTTCATGCCTCCCAAAAGCAAACAACAACTTACTATTTATTTTTAAATTACTTTTAATTTTTTAAAATTACCATTTATTTTTAAAACTATATTTTTAAAAAGTTAGCCAAGGCAAATGGTTAACTAGCTATTTAGAGTCATGTTCAGAGTTTATGGTGAAATCCAGAAAGGGAAAAAAATCATGTTTTTATTCTTCCTTGAGCCACTCTGATTTACTTCATCTATTTCTGAAAGAATAAAATTCTGGCTTTGAAGCCTTTTGCTTCATATCCACAATATGTCATTCTTTCTTTATTAATAGGAGAATTGGGAGAAAAGATGAGAATCCACACTAGAAAAAGAGAAGAGGAAAAGAGAAGGAGAAATCTATATTTTTTTCTTCCTCCTCTCAATCACAAGGTCTGGATAATGATTGTGGATATTAGATACAGTGCTCTAGAGTGATTAAACACATCTATAGAAATAGATAATCCCTATGGTAAATAATGCTGGAATAAACATAGTTGTGCTTCCCAGTAGCTTCCCAGATGCCCCTCAGTAGATGAATGGATCAAGAAAATGTGGTATATATACAAAATGGAATTCTATGCCTACATCAGAAAGAATGACATTGCCTCATTTGTTAGGAAATGGAAAGACTTGCAAAAAATTATATTAAGTGAAGTAAGCCAAGCCCAAAGAAACATAGGTCCCATGGTTTCCCTTATTTGCAATATCTAGTATATGTATGAGTCAAGCAGAAAAGGTTAGATAAGGTGATGTTAGGAAAATGAACCCTAAGATATGTATTTAAATGTTTTTTTTTCTTTCATGCATTTGTTTCTAACGCATTTATAAGATTATTTCTTTGTTACTTTGTATGTCCCTCCCCCCACAGAATAACTCCTGCTTTCACTGTATTTGATGTCAGTATAATTTGTGGAGTGGAATGGGAAAAACAAGTCGTTTAAATAAGGATACAGGTGGATCTGTTGCAACAATGAAAAGTACAAGTTGTCATGTTGAAAACGAACTTTACAACTTTGGTGGGGGTTGGGGGAGGCTGGGAAGGGATGGGAAGGGGAAACAAAGGAGGAAGCTACAATGCTTGATAAGAAATGTACTCATTATCTTGCCCATGTAATTGTAACCCCTCTGTACAGTATTTTCACAATAAAAAATAAAAAAAGAAATAGATAATCCCACAATTGATCACATGGAGAATGCTTATTTTAAAAAAATTGTACTATCTTCCAATAGGAAATGTTATCAATTTGTTTAGTTCTTGTTTAGGATTTGTTAAATTACGGTGTGCTATAATCAACTATCATAAATGTATAAAAGCATGGTAAGAAACTAGCATCTTAATATCATATTCTAATATTAGCTTAGTTATGCCTGTGTTATATGTATGAGGCTGTATTTGAGTTTGGCCTCAATTTCACATGCTATACTCTTCCAACATATAAGTTGAAAGAAGGCTCCCTCTGGAAATATTATATTTTTATAGCTAAGTGGTAAAAAGACACAGATAATGATATAGAAATCTTCCCCAGAAATAGCCTTTCACCACTTCTGGAACACTTTTGTAAGATGAAGTAAGTCACATGACCCATCTTGACACTGCAGAGTAGAGGTAAATCTCACCTACAGGAAGCTGATTCAGGACATCGAGTAGTATGCCAAGATATGCAACACTTGAGATAAAGAGGAAAAAAAGAGAACCATAATACAATCAATTATACTTGTCATGACATGACTCTGCAGGAAGGATGCTATTATGTTCCTTATTTTCTAAAACTACTGAGATCTTCAAATCATGTCTTTTAAGTTTGGATGTTACAGAAATTAGAGAACATTTTGATACTGAGACAACACAAAATCTCAAAAAAAGTTGGAGTAATCATTTCAATACTACCTTTTGTTCTCCAAGAAAAGAAGCCATTTTATAGACAATAATTTATAATGTCTTACCTAGTATCTTATTTTTCCAGAAATGGATTTTGTTAATATATGTGACTATCCACCAGAACAAATGTCTTCATTTATCTGCATCTTGTGCAAACAGCAAGTCAATTAGATGTAAGTGGGAGTTCATCAGTAGCACTTTTTAAAAATGCAAAAAATGTGGACAGGGAGCCAATATACATATTTTTCCACCATCACCTACTACATCCTCCTCCTTCCTTCCTAAGAAACACACCCAATCAATAAAAAGGCATAGGTATTTGGTTCTTGACCTGGAAAGTGGAATCAGAATGTTATGGATGTCGGGGCTGACAGTTAATAGTATTTTACATAATAATGTCACATACAACAGACCTAAGAGTCCTGTAGGTCTTAACACTACTTCCTTAGTGATGTGATAGGAATCTCAGCCTTACTGGACTTAGTATTGTTTTCCACTCCCTTTTCTACCACCTGACCTAAATTGTAATACATATTAACGGAATGAAAAAGTAATGCCATCTTAAGAAATTCCCATTGCAACAAGACATTATGTCAAATAAAGAACTTTACAACTTTGCCGGTGGGGGGGGGATCGGTGGGCAGGGATGGTAAGGGGAAACAAAGGAGGAAGCAAAAATGCTTGATAAGAAATATACTCATTACCTTGCTCATGTAATTATAACTCCTCTGTACTGTATTTTCACACACCAAAAACTTATTAATATAAAAAAAGTCATTTAGGCCTCTGGGAATGTGGTTTCATGGAACAGTTATTGCTTAGCATGCATGAAACCCTGGGTTCAATTACTCAGTATGACATAAACAGAAAAAGAAACACTGGAAGTTGTGTTTTGCCTCAAGTGGTAGAGTACTAGCCTTGATCAAAAAAAAAAAAAAAAAAAGAAGCTCAGGAACAGTTCCCTGGCCCTGAGTTCAAGCCCCAGGACTGGCAAAAGAGTCATTTAGCTAGGAAATGCCAAATAAACAACCCATACTTGGAATATATAATTGCTCAATTGCTCCTTCCAACTGATACCTATCAATAGTCATTAATTCATGTACTTTACCTATATTAGAATACCGTGTTGAACAAAAAAAAAACGTTTAGTTAATATGTCATGGCAATTAATACCAGGAATGTGCTTAGATATCAGTGAAGATTAATTCTGGAAATTCAGATTCCAGGCTCTTGAGTGGCCACTGCTAATCACAATCAGAAGTGTAGTATAAGTGAGATTTGGAAATCTTTTTGCTAAATTATGGCACCAAAAAGAGAGAGGTTAATTAATAGTTTTGACAGAAGGAATAACTCCAGATGGAAGGAATAAATAATAATAACTAAATTATACCATAAACTGTTCTAAAGAACCATTTTTGGTTATTGAAGAACAATTATCAACTAGGCTTATTCCTCTTTGCCTTTAGCAATCTAATAACTTAGGCTAGTTCGTAATCTCTGGGTGATAATTTGTATATCCTTCTATACAGCTATTTCATAACTGATCTCCTTTGCTTTCTACAAATCTGTCTTTCTCGATTTCTCTTTGAACAAATTCTGATATTAATTCCACATACCAGACAACAGAGCATGCTAATTTAAGAGTCCCATAGCTCATGAGTCATTAATGTAAGAACATGGAAAAGGAGGACATATTTATTGCTACCTCCATTTTATTGAAAAGCTGCAATGTCACACCATTTGATTCAAATTTCCATTCTTTGTCAAAATACTCTCATTATGTGCACATAAATGCAAATATGAGCTGGGTGCTGGTGAATCACACTTGTAATACTAGCTACTCAGGAGGTTGAAACCAGAGGATTATGGTTTAAAGCCAGCCTGGTCAGGAAAATCCATGAGAATCTTATCTTCAATTACCACCAGAAATTCGGAAGTGGTGTTGTAGCTAAAATGGTAGAGCACTCAACTTGAGCTGAAGAGCTGAGGGACAGCGCCCAGGATCAGAGTTCAAGCCCCACGACCAACAGAAATAGTTCCTCAAAAGGAACGACAAAGTCAGTAGTAATCTTCCCAGGCAGAGAACATAATTCCAAAATAATTCAGTGCACCTACTTTTGCTGAGTTGTTATGGTTTCTTTGTTGAACATATTCTCTTCTTTTAAAAATTATCAAATACTAGCTTTATAATAAACTTCATCTAACATGTCTTGGTTCAAAAAAGAAGTCCATACAGTTGATGTCACTTGGATTTATTACAATCTCAAGCCAACAGGTACGAGAGTCTGTCAAACTCTTTTTTTTTGGGGGGGAGGTCCGGTCGTGGAGTCTGAACTCTGGGCCTGGGCACTATCCTTCAGCTTTTCAGCTCAAGGCTAGCACTCTACCACCTGAGTCACAGCGACACTTCCGGGTTTTTTTCTTTTTGCTTATGTGGTGCTGAGGAATCGAACTCAGGGCTTCAGGCATGCAAGGCAAGCGCTCTACCACTGAGCCACCTTCCCAGCCCTCAAACTCTTATCTGTAATCAAACACCAAAAAAGCCAGAAGTGAAGTTTTGGCTCAAGCAGTAGAGTACTAGCTATGGTGGCAGGTGGGCAGGAAAGACAACTGTTCAGGGTCAGGGTCCAGACTCTGAGGTCAAGCCCCAGAACCAGCACAAACTAAACACAAAAGCAAGCAAAAAAAACCCCACATATTTCTTTGGGACCATCCTTAAAGCACTGGTTTGAAAAGAGGCTCCTTTTGCTGATCATACTCACTGGATCCTGCTTTTTGGAATCCTTATTGCTATGGTGAACTCAGGACCAGATTAAAGGAATGGATAACTGGCTCCTGCAAGAGGACAGTCATGTCAGGAGTGAAATATCAAGGCATAAGGTACCTTTACACCTACATGTCTTTGTTCTTTGCAGTAGAACACTTTTAAAACAACGTTATTTCCTTTTATCTTTGTTGGCCTTCAAATGGCATATTGTTTCCTTTTGTAATACTCTCAACTAGAAATTTACAGACAAGTTTTATGTGAGTAAAGAACGCACTCGAAAAAGTCAGGGACAGAGTTTCCTTCAAGCTTTGAATTTTTTTTCTTGTACAGTAAAACGAGAGTACAAATTAAGTTGAACTTGTCATTTCTCTATGTTCAATTCATCTCTTGGAATCAGTTTCCACTTCCAGTAACAGTACCTTCCAATTATTTCAAGTAACAATCTATGGTGCTGCTCCAGGTAAAATGAACGTTTTGTGGCTTCATTGAAATAGAACAAGTATATCTTTGTACATGAGGCAACATGTGTTTCAGAAACAACTGAATCATGAGAAAATACGGAATTTAAATCGCTTATAAAACATTATACATGTACATATGGCCATATAAAATGATGTTAAATGAAATGGACTCCAAGATAGGACACAACGTGATTTATCTTTATTGTTACCTCACAGGTACTATGTGATTTTTTTTGTTTCTCTTCTATTTTCTACCTCCACGGTATAACCTCTGTTTTCACTGTATTTGATGTTGGTGATCTGCGTATTGCATATACCTTTTTCTAATGTGTGGAGGGGAAGCGAATAACAAAACGCTGAAACAAGGATACAGTATAACCCATTGTCACAATGAGTTCTACAAGACACTATGTAGAAAATGAACTTTACAACTTGGGGAGGGGAGAGGGTATTTGGGGCGGCAAGGAGGAAAGGGAAAGCAGGGGAAAAACAAAAGAAGAGGTAACAATGCTTGATAGATTATGTACTAATTAACTTATTTATATAACTCTAACCCCTCTGTACAACATTTTTCCAATGAAAATCATGAAAAAAAACATTATCCTGGAGTACAATAAGTTCAAATTTCCTAAGTACTCTATAAATCAAGACCAATTTTAAGTGAGAATGTTCTCAGAAATATTTGTGTGTGTGTTATGCATAATTTCACAAGTGTATATAAGTTCACAGTAGGAGAAACAATATGAATAATAGGAGAAAAAGAAATTCTGTGTTTAAGTATGGTTGCTCAATACAGTTAGAAAACTGCAAATAAGACAAATTTGAAACAATAAAGCCAAGACCAGTATGTAGATCTACGGGAGTGATATAGAGAAAGCATTACTACTAAGTGGAACATGAAGGATGAGGCCACTCTGTTTCTTCTACTAGCTCTAAATCGTGGTAACTAATAATGCAAATTTGTAAAAAGTAGAATGGAAGAAAAATTCCAGTTTCAAAGCAAGTCAGATATGAGCATGGACTTAACTGGAAAAATGTCATGTTGAGAGAGTAGGAATTATACTAGCAATGAACTGGTGGCTAAGTTCACATATATATTTTTCTTTACTTTTCTTTTTTCTTTGGTATTTGTGGGGCTTGAAGTCTGGGCCTATGCACTCTTCCTCTACTCTTCAGCTTAATTCTAGCAGTCTACCACTTGATCCACAGTGTCACTTCCAGTTTTCTGGTTGTTAATTAGAGATAAGTGCTTCATAACCTTTCCTACTTGTGCTGGATTTCAACTGCAATCCTCAGATCTCAGCCTCCTAAGTAGCTAGTATTATAGGTGTGAGCCACTGTCACCCGGTTTAAGATCACATTTCTACCAGTGTACACTCAATATATGTAATGTGTATGTTCATCTATCTTTATATGAATTCTTAAGTTAAAAATTCAGGCTACAAGTTTGACTTTACACTCACAAAACTGTTTCAAGTTTAAAAGTTGATTCTCCTGGAAAGATAAAACCTAAGAATGTAAAGGATTCTGGGAAATTCAGTTTGCATCCAGCCTGGGAAAAAAAAGTATTTGTGACAATTTCTATAATTAAACAGCCTAAACCTGCATTGTAAGAATGGCTGAAGTGATGGAATACTAGGTATGAGCAAGACTGCTGAATAAGAGCTTGAGGTTTTGACATACATACATGCAAGCATGCACATACACAAAGGCATTTATATATGTAAACACACATATGAAACAACACTCAGAATGTGTAGAAAAAGTTAGAAAATAATAGAAAATATGTTCTAATACTACAAAAAGTGATAATTTTTAATATTAGAAAGTCCTCAAGTGAACTTTCCCAAAAAAGCTTGAGAACATTACAAAGGTAGGGACCAGAGATATTAACAAAGTCAAGAAATCATTATTAAAGTGATCAGATCCATGGAAGAATGAATCAGAGAACCCTGCAGGTGCATCTGAAAATGTTCATATCCTGTGTTAAATGTTAGAACGTCTTTGAAAATTGTACATAAACAGTCAAAGCAGTCAGTCTAGTAGATAAGATCATTGGAGAAGTTCAGAATTGCTAGCCTGTTTCTAGATTAAATAAACAAACAAACTATGGCAGGGCAATGTGATACAAGCCTGGAATTCTAGCACTCAGACTAAGATAGGAGATTAGAGAGTGGAATTACATAGCGATACCTTCCCTGGACCAGGTAGTATAATTTGTCTCAATAAAACAAGCCAAACAACAAGAAAGGAATACCCAGTTGGAGGTTTGGGCTAATTTTTTCACTATGTTTTGATAAGTCAAGTTTCCTAGTGAAATGCAACTCATATATCATCCTCACTTCTGTTTTACATGCTCTCTTCATTACAGAACATTGCTAGATACAAAATAGCTCATGATTCCCAGTCGAAAATTTGAAAAAGTAAGCACCATTCTGTTGGATTCTAAAGAAATGATGAAGGATTACAAAAGCTTAAGCCTGGAGAAATAGCAAAGTTCATCTAATGTAGGACTTTGGAGACCTGCCTAAATTAGAATTTAGATTTGAAATAAATGCTTTTCATTTGTAATTTCATATTCTCTAGGATACTACAAAAATGTTTTCAAGTAGAAGATTTAATTTAGAAATTCAGAAATGATTCTGGCATTCTAATTGCCTAGAATATTCTTTCAAGTGAGGTATAATTAGAAATTAGTTAATACATAATTCCAACAGTTCATGTATAACATGATAATCTGAATAATCTAGACAAAGATGCCAACAAAGGGATGCTATTAATATATAAATTTAGAAAAAGATCAACTTTTTGAGGCTTTGGTGTAACATTGTATGAAGAGAGTAATTGTAGGACATCTTTTTTCTTCTACCTATACATAACAGAGGAAGAAATTTCCTTACGTACCTCTTAATTACTTATACAATGAGGGAAAAAAGCTAGGTTTAATGCTTGTTTATATTTTGGTTTTGTTGTTTAGTTTATGCTGGGGCTTGACATCTAAGTCTGGGCACTGTCCCTGAGCCTGTTTTTGCTCAAGGCTACTGCTCTACCAATTGAACCTCAGTGCCACTTGTGTCTGGCTATTCCTTATGAGTTTATTGGAAATAAGATTATAAGGAACCTTGCTACCTGGGTGGGTTTGATCCACAATCTTCAGATCTTAATATTCAGATATTCTGATCTCCTGAATATCTATGATAGATAAAAATAATACATAATAAAATTAGTATATAATAATAATATAAATACTATTTGCGAGTGTTCTGATCTCAAAAATACCACTGGAGGGAAAATGATGCAGAAAACTTTAGTGTAGTCTTCTTTGCACAATTGGGAGGGCATCACAGCAGAAGTGTAGAATTTTTTTCACAATAGTGATAAGCTAGTCATGATGTGAATTTAGGCAATTTTAAGGTGCACCTTACAAGTTGCAACTGTTGGGCTAGGATAAAAACTTGGGATTGATTGTCATAGAAATAATAGCTTATTCTGATGAACAAATATTTACTCTTCAGGAATTAATTATTATAGATAGGTCATAGTTTTGTCTTCTACCAGAATGTGGCTATTTTTTCTATTCATTTTTACATATGTAACATCACATTGGAAATTTCATCTATTGCAGAATTAATTAAAATGCAAACAGATACTGTTTTAAATGTCTCTGGCATGATCAGAATTTGAAAATGATTAATTAGTAGTCATCTGAATTTTGAAGAATACATATATTCTGTCGTCGTAACAATTATTCAGTTTTAAAAGTTAGGAGTTTCCGTAGAATTAAACTTTTCTGTTTTAATATGAGGTAATGGTTTTTTCAACATAAAGGCAAATACATTGTGAAGATATTGTATAGTTTGATAACATTCAAGTTGTTGACCCTCTGATAAAGAAATGGGGAATAGAATGGTATTTACTATACCAATACAGTGAAATTATATTTTATGTAAGTTATTTTTTAATTTAATTTTATTGTCAAGGTGATATATAGAAGGGGTTGCCGTAATTATAAGATGGTGAATACATAACATGTAGAACTTTTTATATACTACCTCACTTTTCTAACAGTTTCCCTTCACCCGAATACCCTTCACAAGTTGTAATGTAAATTTCCATTATGTTGTCTTGTGAACATTGCTATTACATTGGTTTATACTTTGTCCTTTGTCACGCCATGTCGTTGTTCCTCTTCCCTTCCCTAATTAAGATAAATATATATATACAATAACACATGATACTGAAATCAAATACAGCAGGGGACAAACCATAGGAGAAAACACAAAAGAAAAAAGAATCACAGAGTACATTAAAAATAACAACCACGAAGAAAACCTTTGTTTCCATATGTAGGAGTTCATTTTGTTCATCATAATCTTATACATAGCTACTGAGCCATTCTGCTCATCTGCTAGGACTATCCTAGATATTTCCTACTTGTTGCAAATTAGGGAAACCATGGAATCTCTTTCTTTGTGTCTTGTTTATTTTACTTAGTAGTATTTTTCCATTTCCATATGAATTGTAAGCATAGAATTCCACATTGGATATATTTATCACATTTTGTCAATTCGTTCATCTCCTGAGAGGCATATTGATTTAAAACATGATTGCATGTAAGTATCACTTAGGTTCATTCAAAATTGACAGATGCCACCTCCCCAGATATTCTAAAATCATGATTTTTATGAAGATAGGATTTCATGGTGGTACAAGTGTTGAGATATATGGATGAGTCTAATGTATATCTTGCACTGAATTAGACAGGAAGATATCCAATATCATATGGGTTAAAATGGTAATGACAAAATATTTCCTTGAGAAAGATAGAGGAGGCTTCCAGAAGTATGAATTAGTTCAGATAATTGTGGAGGATTTAGAAATGCAAGCTCAAGTATGTCTCTTTAAATAAAAATTATGTAATTGTTAGAGCAAAAGATGGGGAGGGGAAAGAAAACGATGACAGCAGATCATTTTCCCAAGTTAGAGTATAAAAAGATGTAATCTACAACTTCCCAGTTAAAAAGAGAGTGATATACTATGTCCCACTTAATTTAGGTACATGCAAAAAATTTACTTGGGTTTTTCCTACTTTAAACCACCAAAATAAGTGAAGTCTTATAAGAAAAATTATATTATTTCAATTACTTCAACCTGAACACTAACTGTGATGAGCCCTCTTTTTCTCACTTTGCACTTGGAAAATAGTCCCTAAGTTGATGATGATGTGGCTGATTAGAGTCAGAGTTAGGGGCTTTTACTTGTACAATTATCACTGAAGAGTTTAAAGCAGTTTTTCCCCAAGATACCCAACTACATTTTCTTAAGCTGTACTTTGAACACACCCTCACACCTGAGCACATAATTTGAAATTATACTTCAGCATTTCCTTGGCACATTCTACTTTGTGCCTTTCGCTTTTTTGCAAATTCCTTTTGAGTTCATAGTTGCTCTTTTTCCATTTCATCTATACAAACTGCTAAGAACATTGTTCAACTACCACTTCTTGTTTGCACAAGACCAGTCTATGTATGAAAGTACTTTGTCCATATTAAGCAATAGGGTAGTACTCACTCTTTGAGGAGAAAAGTTCCACAGTGTAACCCTATGCTCACATTAGAGAATGTAGAATTTAAAATATTTTGAGAAAAACTGATATTAGAATTGAAAGTCTCCTTAGATCAATTTCCATGGGGCTCATTAGGTTTCCCATGAGAAATATAAATAGCCACAAAATCTAAAGCTAATTAGTAAGTATCCGAATTAACACTAGATCCAAGGTGTTGTGTTAGTACAAGTCAGCATTGTAGGTGAATCCTTCCCTACTTGCCAATGGGTATGAGAAAATGAAAGGAAGGCATTACAGCAAAATGTCTTACCTTTTTAGGCATTCTGTCGTACTGGTGAGGGTAAAGTCTGAACTCCCCAATTCAATAAAAGTTTGAAGTTTATAAAAGCATTCCCTACATATAAGAATTTGTGGCAGGATGATTGACAGGGTTATTTCACCATGGAGATATCCCTAACAAGAACTAGAGTTAAATGGAGTATATGGCAGTTATGATGTGTCAATGACTATTGAGGCATTTTCTATTCTAAAGAAGAATCAATTCGAGGAGTCTTCAGTCACATCAGTAATGCTGCTTGTTCAACCTAATACTTAGTGTTACTTGGATTACATTTATAACAAATAGGCTGATAAGACATCCAAACATATCTAAAAATATTTCAATAAAATCCCAAACTGATGTGGATACATGGGCCACACATTGGAACTGTAGGACAAATTAGGATTGTCTGTGCTGTAGTTCAATCTACAAACTCCTGAGTAAACAAAGTCTTCAAAAATGTTCACACAATACCTATGAGTAAAGTTCATGACAGTTATATCTGTATAATTTTTCTAAGTTCAGGATAAAAGCATTGGTTCCCAACATTTAAAATCAATAGGATCTGTTGAATTTATGGATCCAGAATTTTATGGCTTCATATTCATTTCCCAAAATTTTATCAATATGACTTTCACCAAAACAATGATCTTATTGAACTTGTCTATGTCCTTTTAATTTTCAAAACCAAATAGCATATTTCTTTCAATATCTTCTTGCAAATTCCTTCCTTTACTTCTGTAAATCTGTGTTTGTTACTTTTTTATTTCCTTATTTATCTCTTTCTTTCAATCTTGTCTACAGTGGTGCTCACATTGCTCACACCTGTGTCAGAACTTTCCTTTTCCTTTTCCTTTCAATATTGCCCCCAATTTTATTATTCTTTTTCATATTCATGGTCGTGGATATTTTGATGATGTCTAAACAGACCCATCTTTGCAACTAAACTTTAGAACTATCAGATTTTTCCCCTAAATCCATCATTTCCACCTGTGGTCCTTATAACTAAGAGTAGCACTAACAGAGTTGCCAGCCAAATGTGTGGGAGCACATTAGATTTCTTCTTACCCTTCTACTCTGTCCCATTAAATAAGATGAATGATCCAGATTTTCTCAGTTTCTGTCTCTCAAATGATTTCTATTTTTTGGGTGGGTGCATTCGTGGAGCCTGACCTCTGGGCCTGGGCACTGTCCCTCATTTCTTCAGCTCAAGACTAGCACTCTACCACTTCAGCCACAGCACCACTTCCGGCTTTTTTCTCTGCTTATGTGGTGCTGAGAAATCGAATCCAGGGCCTCATGCATGCAAGGCAAGCGCTCTCCCATGAGCCACCTTCCCTGCCCCCACTCAAATGATTTCTATATACTAGTTTTTATGCCCCTGACACCAGCCTGTTTCATTTACTCAACACTGTCACCTAGTCCTAAAACAACCATATCCAAAGTATGATTTTTCCCCATAGTCTTTTCATATTGGTCCCTTCCATCACCAAATTACTCTCTTTGTAAGCACACAGAGTGAAGAACTAAGACACAAATTCTAGTATCATTATTTACTCACTACATTGACTGTTGGCCTTACATTTCTCATCTATAAATGGATGTAATCTACCAGAAATAATGAAGAATATATGGGTTGACTTCTAGAGCAGGAAAAAAGAAAAGTGAAGAGTCCTTACATTTTGCACCTTACCTTACGAATAAGGAAAGACTCAAATTCAGTTTGTTGGTATAAAGTCACAAATTGTTTCCTGCAGAAATAAAAATAAATTTTACCTTCTGGCTCTAAGGTATATGTCATTTTAAGGTAACTACAGATATGTAAGTGGTACTATGTAAAAATAGTGTCATGTTTTTTCAGATGTATTGAAGAACATACCCTTAATGTATCATTGGAAACATTGGTTATTGAATAGTATCTATAGGATAATGTTTTTGAACTAATCACACTAAGCTGAAAACTATACCTTAGTCCATCAAAATGTGGAAATAAATAATTTTATTTATAAGAAAATAATACCACCAAGAAAAGTGTGTATACATTAGAGAGACTTCAGGAATAACATTAGGGTTTTAACTGTCTCTACCCATTTATGTGATAGTATTTCTTGATATTGAAACTCTCCTCTTGTTATTCTTATTGTATGTAATCCAACGCTATTTTTTACTATATATTTAATATGGGAAATATAGCTTCAAAAATGTGTAAAGTTTTTTCCTTTTCAATCACAATATTGTCATAATCAGGGTACTCTGTGATCATCATTATCCTCATCAAAATTATTATTAGAATCATAAGTGGTAAGTATTGAAACTCTGATATGTATCTATGATTTTGCGATTATTCCTTTTGTCTTTTGATTAATAATTTTAATGTTAATCACTGTGCATGCATCCATATTAAAATTTTGAACAAAGAAACAAAAAAAACTAAACCATAACAGGTAGCTTGGCTATGTGCTTATAACATATTATAGAATAGATTTTTGAAGTATTGCAATTTCCTAACAAGTATGAATTAACTGCCTCTCTCCTCACATCTACACACAAATATTTAAGAGTTTGAACAGAATTATTTCAAGTAATATACTACAATATCATGTGTATATCTAAAATTCCCTTAAAAGTAATAAATGCTACATTCTTTTGAAATATTAGATATTTTATTCTAGGAAACTTTTGGAAAAACATACTGTATATCTTTGAAATAAAAAGGTAAAAAAAATAGCATAAGAAGTTTTAGAAAGAATCTGTCTTCATAAATGTATTTGTATATATATATATATATATATATATATATAATGTGTAGAAAGACATACATATTTAGAAATTGTCATCAGAAATATATACATATATCTAAATTTATGTGTAGAACGATATACATTATAATGAAACAAAAATCTTGAAACATAATTAAAATTAAAAAAATACATTAAACCAACTGCCAGTGACTCACACCTATAATTCGAGCTATTCTGGGTAATGAGGTCTTAGAATTGTTTTTGAAACTAGCCCAGACAGAAAAGTACTTGTTAGATTCTCCAATTAACCACTTAAACCCGGAATTAGCTCTATACCTCAAGTTGTAGAGTGCTGGCTTTGAACACAAAATGGCTTAGGGACAATGCATAACCTTGCAAACAACATCTAGACCAACAACAAAATATATCTCATTAATTTCACAGAAGCATCTTTTACCTGCTGTGAACATTTCTTAGAAACATGAATACATGCCCATGGAAAATGTTAGGTAAAAAGTATAGAATATTTACGTCTATGTTAAAGACATGACTATTTAGATTGTTTAAGATATTTAGGTAATGATTTAAAATTAAGAATAATGATAATGTATTGGGACTGTCTTTTATTCTATTTTATGATAGTAATAAAATATTTGTAATTATTCTGTAAAGTTACTCTTGCTTGGTATTTGAATTATAATAAGTGATAAAAATTTTTAAATGATTTCCATAGGAAAGGATAATTTTAATGGTATTAATTCTTTTGTAATTTCAAAACAATTAAGAAAATTATTCCAAGGCTGGTTTTCTCTAAAACTATATTTGTTTTCTTATTCTAATTTTCATATGTTCGTAGAAATTAAAATTCCAAAAATTCAATAGATGTTAGCATTCAGGATCATCTTCATAGATACTAATAATGGAGTCGCTTAAGTGGAATTGTTTTATTTCATTTGGTTTTGTCACAAATAAATCAAAATGACTGTATGTTTTGTTTCTTTTCAAGTTATTGGCTCTTATCCTGAGAATACTTTTTTCTAGCAAAGTAGAGAAAAGCAATTGGATTGAGCAAGTAACATACGGCTATCAAAAAATGCAGATGCATAGATTTGTGTTTTCTATCATTTGCTAAAAGTTTCTTCCAGAAAAGGTTATCAATTACGTATAAGTGATATATAATTCCTAGATATTCCAGTTATCACATACATTTTTGATTGGGTTATCTCTGCATAAAGTATAAAAACAGACAAAAAACTCAAAATAAACAGAAATCACATCTTTGTTTAGAAACTGCAGTTTACAAAGAATTTTTAGCCAACACCAAAAATATTAGGTATTTTGCATTTTGTAGGAAGAATTTTTAACTATAGTTTTATATTTTTGCTGACATGAAATTCACATACAATATATTTTCTCCTTTCATTGTATACATTTTATTGCTTTGGAAGTGAATTGTACACTCATAGGTTTTCCAAGCCTAATTTTCACAAACTTGGATTTCTTCAAATAGAAATGCTATAAATTTTAGAACAGATATTAAAATAGATATAAAATTGAGTTACAGGAATTTGTCCTGCATACATCTTCTATAGGGTGTCTTTTCAAAATTTGTTTTGAGGAATTATTTCAGGTTCTCACTCATACAGTCCAAGTGCACAGTCAATGAACTACATTCCCGATCCATACAAGTTTTTTACTTCTCTTTAATACATACATAGAAGTGTAATAGCTAGAACATATACAAATCTCTTTGACCTTTTGAAGACTTGAAAAATTGCTTAATAAAATGACTGCAATATTACACAAATCATTCTACTATGCAAAGTATATCAATTTCTCCACAAATGCATTACTATATTTTGTGTCATCTTTTTATATTATGGTCATACTACTGAATTTTCTTTTTCTTTTTTCTTAGATACTAAAGAGGAGCTTAATTCATATGCTCCTCCTATTGACTATTAATTTACATATGTTCTTTATAGAAATATCCTGTTCGGGAAAAATGTATACAGAATTAGAAGATATAATAGTACTTAAGATTCAGGATCACTGTAACATTAACATTGTAGCATTAACAAATATGTGCCCTCTATCCGTTGGATATGTTTTCACTACTTTCATAGAATTAAGAAAGGTCATTAGTTGATATTAGTTTATTCTTGCTTTTCTTCAGCCACTAAGGCTTTCCATGTCAAATTTTTGGAAACCGTTACTGATCCATTGTCATGAATTTTTACATGTATGTTTTGTAGGATTTTACAACTCACATTTAGTTTGATAATCATTTTTTATTTAAAAATTATTGTATATGGTTTGAGGTAGTAGTCTAAGATCATTCTTTAAAACTAGAGACTCAGTAGTGCCAATATATTCTATTTTTATTTCATTAAGTCATGGCATCCTTTTCAAAATCTATTGACAATAAAACTAAGAATTTATTTTTGATAAATCTGTTACATTCTTCTATGTGTCCGTTCTTTCACTAATAAACATGGTAATAAGATTCAAATCTAGTTAGAGTGCTCAAGCTACACCATTTTACAAGATTGTTCTGATTGACCTGTATTCCTTGAATTTACATACAAGTTTATTGAGCAGGTGGACCAATATTCTACAGATATCTAGATGTTTCATAATCACTCATATTTTGCACCTTGTGAAAACACAAGACCCCAGATATTATATAGTGAAAAATGTCTTTAGAGAATGCTTAAAACAACTAAAATTAACTTAGGAATGAGTTAAGATTTAGATAACACTATAGAATAATAAAGTTGAATGATAACGACTACAAAGAAGAGTGAAAGGGGATAGAATGATGGACCACCTAGGAGCTGTATGTCATTGTTATTGTGTTTCAAAAACAGAAAGACTTCAGAGAAGAGAAGGATGAAAATAATCAAAGTGTAATTAATCAAGTTCTTTTTAATCCACCTAATAGTGTGGACTGAGAGTAAGAGAAGATAGGAAAAATAAAATAGAAAATAAAGCATTGTATAGACCTCTTACAATGTAAATAAATTGTAATAACAATATGATAATTAATTTCCAAAGAAATAACGGAAACAATAGCTAAACTCTAAAGGCAAAAAGAATGAAGAGAGAAAAGAAGCAAAGTAAAACCTTTATCAATAACAAATATAAGAATTTGGAAGTGAAAAAGCAGTGGAAATACTCTAAATAACAATAAAATAACAATACAAATTGCTAATGTGGATAGAAAATGGATCACATTTAATCATATATAATTTTGAAAAAACATACTAGGAATGAAAATTTTAAAGTCATAATTTAAAACACTATTTACATTATAACTACACAGTGTAGTTCAGTGGTAAAATCTTGACCTAGCATATGTAAAATAATGGTGTGATCTCCCAAGCATTACAAAGGTACACACAAAGCACACACACACAAAAACCACATAAACACACACACACACACACACACACACACACACACACATACACACACATACCACATACACACATTTGGAATATTGATATTATAATATTAAATAGAAGAAATTATCACAAATAGTAAAAATAGATTAATAAATGAAATCATAATATTGCTCATATTATTTAAACGTTTAGTAGAAATCAAATAATCACAATATACTTGGATTCTTATAGATTAAGTAAATGGAAAATTAAGAAATAGAAGACATGAGAACCTTTGTAAACAAGTTTTAAATAATAAACATTTTGAAACATGTATCCTTTAATTTTGACAAAAGAATAATGTTACTGGTGTTTAAGTCTCAAGATTTAGAATATGATAACCAGGTGCTCTGTATCTCGCTATGTGTGGCTATATCTCAAATCATTTCACTCTGGATATTTTTATGATAAGGTCTCATAGTTTCTCAGGCTCTCCCGAATTACAAACCCTATTCACAGTTCCTACCATAGGTAAAAAATGGAAGACCCAAATCACCATGCCCAGCTCAAACTTTTTTTTTTTAAATTCAAGTACAAATATTTACAAAAAAGTGACCGGGAAATGAAGCCTTTCTTAATATAGTATGTGTTTCTTGAAAATAGAGTAATTATTTGTTACCTGGAAAAATATGTTTAGAACTATAAGAAAACCAATTTATGTAAATTCACCAACCATATAATAATTAAGAAAATAATATTAAATATTCACATGTTAAATATTTTTAAAGTAACATATATGGGAATAATTTACATGTGTAAAAATCATGCAAAATTAAATGAACTAATCCTACAACTCTGAAAAAAGAATTATCTTAAAAAACAAGAAAATAATTAATTAAGACCAAAATTTGAAATATAGAAAATAAAATGAAGTGTACCCTTTAGTTGACTTAAGTAACTGTAAACCCTTTTTATATCAATTTTATAATAAAAAAGTATGAACAAAGAAAGCAAAAGTACATTTGAACAATACCAACAGCAAAAGCATCAGTAATTGAGTGTACAAAAAAAATCGATGGAGGGGATAACAATATTCCTTCCAAAAGAAATGTACTCATTACCTTAATTATGTACCTGTAACCCCTCTGTATATTACCTTTAAATAAAATTATATTGAAATTAAAAATAAAACAGATAATATAGCAATTAAGAATTCTTAGAAGCCATTAGTTAAAAAACATTATAAGAAACTGCCCCAAGTAACCAAAGAATATATTTTGATGATATTATTTAAATACTTAAACTTCAGCAGAAAACAAAATGTTTAAAATCTTTTACAAATAAAGTTATAAATCAGAATATATTACTATAATAATCATTGAATGGATTTTTAGTGGCAGTCAAATATGTAAGAAATGAGGCAATATGCCATTCGTTTGCACTTAATAAGTGAGAAAGAATTTTTTAGGTCTTTTAAAATATATCATAAGATTAATGAAGAAACTATTCTGTCACATCATACGATAATTAGAGCAAAGAACAGATTGTACTAAGTTTTGGGATGTTAATGTATGTACTTATTTTGGTTTTGGAAAATTGTGAGGATTTCAACTTGTTCTTGTGGAAAGGGAACCCCTGTCCTTAAATTAAGCACTGATATAATTCCAGCCTAACAAGAACAATAATGCTAGGCTGGCATTATATCAGTGGTTAATTTTAGGATAGGGGTTCCCTTCCCACAAGGACATGCACCTGATGCATCAATGGCATCCGAGTTGCACACATACTTGTCTAGTTTCCTGGATCCTGCAGTCCTTCCAATTTTAGTCTCTAGATAGTGCAGGATGGTGGAAATGATCCAATGCACCCAGGTATAGATTGGGAAGGAACTCCCCTAAAATTTGTCCTGCTTTTTGTTCTCAAGCCTCCTAAGTAGTTAAGAGTACAGATTGGAGTCCCTGGTGCCAAGCAGTAACAGTATTTTTAAAGCAATTAGACACATAGATGACAGGCTTGTGATTACCTCAGGAAAAGGATAAAAAAGCAGTGAAGCATTGAGGACAGACAGAATTTTAACTAGCTACTCAGAGGGTGAATTAGCTTAGCTAGCTACTCGGGAGGCCAAGATCTGAAGACCACTGTTCAAAGCGAGTCCAATCATGAAAAAATATGTGATTATCTCCAAAAAACCAGAAGTGCAGCAGTGGCTCAAGTGGTAGACCACTCTCCTGGGGCACAGATGCTTAGAGCAGGAATGAGGAATGCATGCATGAGCACATGAACATGCACGTGTGTGTACACACACAAATGAGTATTTCAATGCAGAGTTCTTTATTTTTTTTTACCTTGCTGTACTTTATTTCCCTGTATTAGTTCACAAATTAAGAAAATTAGCAAAGCAACTATTTACATACAACTCATCATGTTTCTCTAAAGTATACTCTCTTCATGGCAGCCTGCTTTTATTTAACCAAAAAGTAAATTATTCAGGAGATCAATTCATTTCCCTCAACTCTGTAATGTTGGATGATTGTTTAAGTTCTTCCTAGCAATGTAATTTTGTGAATTCCTGCATCAAGTAGCATATTTCTTTCATGAACAGGGAAGCCTCTGGGGAAAAAAAAACTGTAGGTTTTACTCCTCCTGGCAAGCATCTGGAAATTTATTATCTTCATATAAACCATGATCTGTCTGTGTATGCCAAAGACGGTTGTGAATATAAAAAGACCCTTCTAAGCACATAGAATTCATATACCTTTAATAGGTATGAAGGTTTTTTTTATTATTCTGAAAATACCATACAGAGGAGTTACAATTACATGGGCAAGATAATGAGTACATTTCTTATCAAGCATTTATGCCTCCTCCTTTGTTTCCCCTTTCTATCCCTTTCCATCTCACCCCTTCTGCCCCTCCCCGTTATTCCCCGCCTTGCGAAAGTTTTAAAGTTCGTTTTTCGACATAACATCTTGTAAATGTCATTGTTAAAATGGGTCCAACTCTATCCCTTTTTAAACGATTTGTTTTTTCCCTTCCCCTCCACAAATTATACCAACATAAAATTCAGTGAAAACAGGAGTTATATCGTGGGGGAGGGACTTACAAAGCAACAAAAATTCATCTTAAAAATATATTACAAACAATCACATGAAAGAAGAAAATATTTGAATACTTATGTTGGGGTACATTTCACATAACATCAACGAATCTTACCTTTTCGGCTTGTCTCAGACATATACTATTTACTACCAATAAGGGAAACTATGGTGCCTATGTGCATTTGGGCCTAGCTTACTTCACTTAATATAATTTTTTCCAAGACTTTCATTTTCCTGACAATGGGGAAATGTCATTCTTTCTGATGGAGGCAAAGAGTTCCATTGTGTATATATACCACAATTTCTTCATCCATTCATCTACTGAGGGGCATTTGGGTTGGTTCTAAGCTTAGCTATGGTAAATAATGTTGCCATAAACATAGTTGTGCTGGGAGCTTTAGTGTGGTCTTCTTTGTGATCATTTGGGTAAATGCCCAAAAGTAGGATTGCTAGGTCATAGGGGAGCTCTATGTAGAGTCTTTTGAGGAACCTCCATACGACTTGCCAAAGTGGTTAACCAAGTTTAACCTACCACCAATAATGCAGTAGGGTTCCCCTATCCACATCTCCTCCTGAATCTGTTGTTATTAGAGTTCTTGATTTTAGCCATTCTAACTGAGGTGAGGTGGTATCTCAATGTTGTTTTGATTTTCATTTTTCTGTGGCTAGGGAGGTTGAGCATTTCTTCATGTGTCTATTGGCCATCCTTCTTTCTTTTTCAGAGAAGTTTCTCTTTAGCCCACTTATTTATTGGGCAGTTGTTTCTTTTTTTTTTTAATTGTATTTTATTTTATTTGAGAACATACTGTACAGAGGGGCTACAATTACATGGGCAGGATAATGCATACATTTCTTACCAAGCATTGCAGCCTCCTCCTTTGTTTACCCTTCACTTCCCTTCCCCGCCTCCCCCCTCCCCCCACCCAATTTTACCCCCCTCCCCCCACCCAATTATACCCCCCTCCCCCCCCACACCGACATTGTAAAGCAGGTTTTGACATGACATTTTGTACTTCTCATTGTTGCAACAGGTCCACCTGAATCCTTAAACGACTTGTTTGTCACCATCTCCTCCACATGTTATACTGACATCAAATATAGTGAAAGTGGGGGATACAATGTGGGGGAGGGACATACAAAGCAACAAAGAAATAATCTTATAAATGCGTTAGAAACACATGCATGAAAGAAACGAAAACATTAAAATACATATTTAAGGGTTCATTTGCCTAACATCACATTATCTAACCTTTTCTGCTTGACTCATATCTATACAAGATATTGCAAATAAGGGAAACCATGGGACCTATGCTTCTTTGGGCCTGGCTTCCTTCACTTAATATAATTTTTTCCAAACCTTTCCATTTCCTAACAAAAGGGGAAATGTCATTCTTTCTGATGGAGGCATAGAATTCCATTGTGTATATATACCACATTTTCTTGATCCATTCATCTACTGAGGGGCATCTGGGTTGGTTCCATGTCTTAGCTATGGTAAATAATGCTGCAATAAACATAGTTGTGCTGGTAGCTTTAGTGTGGTCTTGTTTGTAAACATTTGGGTAAATGCCCAAAAGTGGGATTGCTGGATCATAGGGGAGATCTATGTGAAGTCTTTTGAGGAACCTCCATAATGCTTTCCAAAGTGGTTGAACAAGTTTACATTCCTAACAACAATAAAGTAAGGTTCCTTTCTGTCCACATCCCCTCCAGCATCTGTTGTTGTTAGAGTTCTTGATTTTTGCTGTTCTAACTGGAGTGAGGTGGTATCTCAATGTTGTTTTGATTTGCATTTCTTTTATGGCTAGGGATGTTGAACATTTCTTCATGTGTCTATTGGCCATCCTTCTTTCTTCTTCAGAGAACCTTCTCTTTAAGTCTTTCGCCCACTTATTTATTGGGCAGTTGTTTCTTTGAGGATTTGTTGTTGGGGGATTTAATTTTATGGAGTTCCAAGTATATTTTAGATATGAGACCCTTGTCCATTGTATAGATAGTGAAGATCTTCTCCCCATCCGTAGGCTTTCTATTGATCTTGCTAGCTATGTCTTTGCCTTGCAGAAGCTCTGCAACTTCATGCAATCCCATTTGTCCAACCTTTCTATGATTTGTTGTGTTTCTGGGTCTCTATTAAGAAAATTTCAGCCTTTGCCAAGGAGATCTAGGGTTTCTCCTATTCCATCCTGTAAAGTTTTCAGAGTGTCTGCTTTGACTCCGAGGACTTTGATCCATTTGGATTTGATTCTGCTGCAGGGTGATATATAAGGATCTAGCTTTACTTTACTACAAGTAGTTAACCAATTTTGAGAGCACCATTTACTGAAGAGGCTGTCTTCCTTCCATTCTATTTTTTTAGCTGCCTTATCAAGATTAGGTGGCTGTAGTTCTTGAGGTTCATTTCTGGGTTTTCAATTCTATTCCATTGGTCCTGAGATGTGCTCTTCTGTCAGTACCAAGCTGTTTTGATTACTATGGCTTTCTAGAAGAGTTTGAAATTTGTTATTGGTTTTCTTCCAGCATGTTCTTTCTTTTAAGGATCGTTTTTGCTATACGTGGTCTTTTATTGTTCCATATATATTTTTGGATTGCCTTTTTTATTTCCTTGAAGAATGAGGTTGCAATATTGATAGGTATCACATTCAATTTATAGATAGCATTGGGAGGTATTGCCATTTTTACGGTGTTGATCTTTCCAATCTAACAACATGGGGGTTTTTGCCACTTTCTAGGTCTGTTTTGATTTCCTTTTTTAGGTATTTAAAGTTTTCATCATAAAGGTCCTTCACTCATTTGGTTAAGTTAATTTCTAGGTATTTCATTTTTTGTGGGGCTATTAGGAATGGAGTTGCTTTCCTAATTTCAGCTACAATTTTCTCATTGTTGGCATACAGAAAAGCCATTGATTTTTGAGGATTAATTTCATACCCTGCTACTTTGCCAAAGTTTTGAGTCACCTTGAGTAACTTGGAAGTGGATTCTTTAAATACAAGATCATGTCATCTGCAAAGAGGGGGAGTTTTACTTCTTCTTTCCCTATTGGGGTCCTCTTTATGTTCTCATCTTGTCTTATTGGTGTAGATAGGCATTCTAATAGTAGATTGAAGAGCAGAAAAAAGAGTGGGCATCCTTGTCTCATTCCAGAGTTTAGAGGAAATAGCTTTAGTTTTTCACCATTGAGTATAATGCTTTCTGTAGTTTTGTCATACACAGCCTTTATTGTATTGAGGACTGTTCAATGGTTTCCTAATTTTTCCAGGACCTTCCCCATAAAGGGGTGTTGGATCTTGTCAAAAGCTTTTTCTGCATCTATTGAGATAACCATGTGGTTCTTATCCTTGCTCTTTTTGATATAATGAATTATGTTAATTGATTTGAGTATATTGAAGCAGCTTTGTATAGCTGAAATGAATTCTGTTTGCTCGTGGTGTATGATGTTTTGGATCAATTTTTGAAATCGATTAGCCAAAATTTTGTTGAGAGGCTTTGCATCAATGTTCATGAAAGAAATGGGTCTATAGTGCTCTTTCTTTGATGAGGGTTTTGGTATGAGGGTAATGATGGCTTCATAGAAAGCGTTCGCTTTATTGGGGAGTTACATCCGTTAATATTGATAGATAGGACTGAGAGGTATTTGGATGTTCCTGCCATTTTATCCTACTTCTTGGGAGCTACGCCTACTGCATTCTTCCTATGGTTCTTGGATTCTGTTTGGGTGTGTTTTCTTGGCCTTTATTGTGGTCTTCTTGGTTTTCTATGTGTAGGACATCTTTAAGTATCTTTTGTAGAGCTGATTTGATGGACATATATTGTTTGTTTTTCTTTGCTATGGAAGATTTTTATTTTACCTTCAGTTATGAAGGAGAGTTTAGCTGGGTACACTATTCTTGGTTGATAGTTGTTTGTCTTTAGGGCATGGCATACCTCATTCCAGGCTCTTCTTGCTTTAATTGTCTCTGTTGAGAAATCTGAGGTGATTCTAATTGGTTTTCCTTTATAGGTGACTGATCTTTTCTCCTTGGCAGCTTTAAGGATCTTTTCCTTGATCTGAATTGATCCCGTGTGGATTATAATGTGATGATGGGATGTCCTGTTCTTGTGTGGTCTATTTGTAGTTCTAAAAGCTTCTTGTATCTGAATATGCCTATCTTTTTGTGTGTTGGGTAGTTTTCTGCTGGGATCTTGTTAAACAAATTTTCTAGACGATTGACTTCTGTGTCTATGTGCTCCTGTACACCCATTTCCCTCAGATAAGACCTTCTGATGGTGTTTTCCAAGTGTTGAATAGATTTATCATATTTCTTGAATTTGTCTTGGATAGTTGTATGTTCTTTCTCTATAATACCTAGGCTGTCTTCAATGCCGGAGATTCAATCTTCTGCATGGTCTAACCTACTGTCAAGACTTTCTACTACATTTTTTCATTTTTTTGCTTCTGATTGGTCGGTTTTTATGGTTTCAAAATCTTTGTTGGAGCTTTGTTTTAGATCTTGTATGAAATTCTTTACTTCCTTAATTTGTGTTCAGTGTTTATTCTCAAATCACTTGGTTGATTGGTTATGGTTTCCTTGGACTCCCATTGCTTCTGTTGGGCTCCATTCAGCATTCTCTTTGTGGTTGCCCTGAGTCCTTTCAGGTGCCTGTTTATGGATTCCATGAATGCCTCTATTGATCTTATTGATCTTTGTCTATGCTCATCCTGCTCTTGCAATTCTTGTATTACTCTTTGATTAGATTTCTCACGTTCATGCAACTTGTGTAGTTCTCTTTGTCTGATCTCAGCCTGCTCATGCAATTCCTTTATTTCTCTTTGAGTGTTCTCAACCTGCTCACACAATTCCAGTATCAACCTTTTAGTATCTTCCTCAAGCCCATGAGCTTCGTGTTTTGATCTTTGGTTTGCCTCCTCTCTCTCCCTCTCATGCTCACTCTGAGTCCTTTGCAGGGTTTCAATCATTTCATTCACCATTTTTACCAGTAATGTTTGTAGAGCTATTTGGTAACTTTCCTCTGGATTATTCATTATCTGTTCTATCACCTGATTATCTTGAGTGGGAATTGAGATACCCGGACTTGCCATTTTTCCTTGTGTATTTCTTGCTTGTTCTGCCCATTTGGGATGAAAGTAATGCTAGTTTTGTGCTAGAACACAATTTTAAGGCAAGCATTAACCAAAGTCCTGTAATTGCATAGTCAAAAGTCTGCAGATACAATCTATTTCAAGAGATACAGTCTATTCAACATTAAACAACTATGTATTAATGGGGTAAGAATAGCAAAGAAAAATTTGACAAACCAGAAATTATTATGTTTAGGGAGAAAGGTGTGGAAAAATAGGGTTAGAGGGATGTGGAAAGGTAAAAGGAGAGTGATATTCACCAAGTCCTACACTAAAGAGGGAAATGGATTGGAAAGAATGAATGGAGAGAAAGAAAAAAATTAAAAGAAGAGACAA
Source organism: Dipodomys merriami (assembly GCF_024711535.1). Classification (NCBI taxonomy): domain Eukaryota; kingdom Metazoa; phylum Chordata; class Mammalia; order Rodentia; family Heteromyidae; genus Dipodomys; species Dipodomys merriami. The sequence continues at coordinate 29,336 of NW_027203820.1, forward strand.
GAAAAAAACGGAAAGACAAACATTTAAATTTAAAAAGTGAAACTCATAAAAGTAATGAAAATTTAAAGAAGTGACATTGAGAGATGAACGGGGATAGGATGAGAGGAGGGGAGGGATAGAAAGGAGACCTGAAAAACTAAAAAATAATAATTTGTGGAGGGGAAGAGGAAAAACAAGTCGATTAAATCAGATACAGGTGGAACCGTTGCAACAATGAGAAGTACAAGTTGTCATGTCGAAAATGAACTTTACAACTTTGGTGGGGGGGAGGATTAAATGGGGAGCAGTGGGAGGCTTGGAAGGGATGCGAAGGGGAAACAAAGGAGGAGGCTACAATGCTTGATAAGAAATGTTCTCATTATCTTGCCCATGTAATTTTAACCTCTCTGTACGTTATTTTCACAATAAAAAATAAATTTAAAAATACTTCAAATATTGTATAGGTATAAATCGATAATACTGCTATTAAGGAATTTAATCCTAAGCAGTTTTGAATTGAGGAATACATTTATGAATTAAGTATGTACACAATGGGGGATAAGGTCTTATAATCAATGACAGGTATATATGAGGATAAGCAGAACAACAAATAATTCATGCAAAAAGAACAAAAGATGAAAAAGTAAAACGAATGAGAAAGAAAGAACTAAAAAGACCTAATGGTCAGTAGAGATTTTTTTAAAAAGCACACATACACACATATACACCTAAAATAAGAGTTATAAGAGGAAGAAAAAAAGATTAATAAAAACAATTTTTTATAATTAAAAAGTAAATATTTTAAAAAATATAAAAAAAAACTACTTTGATTTTGTTTTTGGAGTGTTGATGGGAAAATCCTGTATCTCCCTTGTGTCAGTAACCAGTCTCTTGGTGGAGTCTCTGGTTTGCTTGTGGTGTTTCGTTTTCTGTGGCTTGATTGGTGTTTTTTAAGTCAGTTTGTTTGGGCAGGCAGAAATAATTCTGTTGGTTTACCCAGAAGTTTGTGATACTCCTCCCAGGCTAGTTCAGTGGGAGGGAGATCTGCTTTGAGTATCACAAAAGAGAAAGATGGCTGTTTCTGGAGTTGCTGTGAAAAGGCTGAGTTCTGGGAAAAGTTGAGGCCCTTCAGAAAACAGTAGCTTTTCCCTGAGGGGCTAGCTTCTGAGACATTCACAGAGCCCAGCCTGGAGCCATTCTCAGGGTTTATGTTTACTGAGTTTCAATTGATTGTCAGGGCTGCTGTAGAGAGGGGCAGCCTCTGGCTCTTTTTACCCAGTGAAGAAAGCCACTCCTTCGGGCGTGTAGCTTTCTCTGCCTGGTTGTGGACTTCAGAATGGCAGGTCAGGGTAGGTACTTGTGACTCGCTAAATGACTCTTCTGTTTTTATCAAAGGACTGAGTTGGAGCTAGCTACTTAGTCAGGCCTTTTTCTGTATCAAAGATGGAGATCTCCGCTGTTGGGGGGAGGAGTGGCCTTCCCTCCTCTGCTTCCTTTGAGAAGCAGTGAGAATGTCAGTTTTGTACTCATGCGGGAGTGTTGGTTCCTGGGTAGCCTATATTCTGCTATCTGCAGGATGAAGATATCTGCTATTTGTCAGTTCTTGTTGGTGTTGAGTAAAATCTGCTCACCTGCTGCATCTGGCACATTTGTCCCAAACTCTCTGGGTTGTAGGTATGGTGGCTATGGATGCCAACACAGCCGCCACAGGCGCCGCAGCCATGGCTGCCAGAAAATGCTCACATCTGTCTCCTTACCTGGATTTTCCCTCTCTGGCCAAACTCTCTGTACTGTGATGCACACTTGGTGTGCCTAGGACTGTTCACTGGAACATTAGAACTGCTTTCTCTGCGAGAGCTTGTTTAGCCACCAGGTTCTCCTCTGCCATCTTCTTGAAATTCCTGAAGGTGTTTAAATGTTACTGGAATTGTTTTGGAATAAATATTTTTTACCTTGAATATCTTGAGAAAGAAGATTTGGTTTCTCAGCACTATAGGTAAGAACTTGAGTGAAAGAAACAAAAGGAAAAATGAGGAACAACTCAACACATACATTCAAAAGAAACAAAACAACCCAAGCAAAACCAAATTAACTCAGTACTCAAGAACCTGCAGGAAATTCAAAGGTTTTTAAAAATAGCTATAATAGAGGCTGGGAAGATGGTTCAGTGGTAGAATGCTTGCCTTGCATGCATGAGGTCCTGGGTTTGATTCCTCAGCACCACATAAGCAAAAAGAAAAAAGCCAGAAGTGGCGCTATGGCTCAAGTGGTAGAGTGGTAGCCTTGAGCTGAAGAGCTGATGGACAGCGCCCAGGCCCAGAGTTCAGGCCCCAAGACCGGACTCAAAAAAAAATAGCTATGATAAGCTTATGAAAATCCTGACTACATGGGAGCCTACTGTGGTGAGTATAGTGGTTAAAGCTCAGACTGGACCGAAAGATCTGTACACAATGCCAGGAACCAGTTATTCTAAATTCCAGGAAGAATAACACCAAGTAGACTGAGCCCACTACACAAGTAGGAAGCAAGATTCAATCTGAAAGTTAATCAGGATAATTTAGGGCTGGGGGCATGCCAAAGTCGTAAGAACATCCATTTAGAAGACACAAGACACTCAATTGAAATTCTAATATTATGGGTATTAAAGAAAAAAATATGACTTTAAATAATTGGAATAATTGCAAGATTTGAATATTGAGTGGAGAAAAATCCATGAGAGAGATAGAGTTTACCCATGTTGCAATGCTTTCTACTTATGTGATAATATTATGTGGTACTCCAGATAAGACAGAGTTACCTTGCAATGAGCATGGATGTGCATTTGGGTGAAAGAAATACTCTACTTACACAGGTGTAAATTAAATGCTTTTTTGGGGTAGATTTTAGTACTTGAACTAAGAGCCTGGGTGATATCTCTGAGTCTTTTCTCTCAAGGCTATCACTCTACTACTTTGAGCCACAGTTCCAATTCTGATTTTCTGTTGGTTGTTTGGAGATAAGAGACTCATGGACTTTCCTGCCCAGGATGGCTTCAAACCAAGATCGTCAGATCTCAGCCTCCTGAGTAACCAGGATTCCAGGCCTGAGCCATCCATGTTTTTAATTATTTAGTAAATTGTACAGTTACAGAAGTTAAAATTTATCCTTATAACTTTTATAATATATGTGTGTATATTTATATCAATGCATACATATAGAAATATTTTAATGTATTTTTGTATCTACAGTAGATTTATGAAATCATCCTTCATTACAAAATAACATGGAAACAAGTTTAATGAGGAGCAAAGCATAGGGAATAGTCATGTTTCTTGTTGAATGAAATATGAATTGTGAGAATCAGTTTGAGAAAACCATTTAACAAAATGGATAATGGCTATTAATTCCAATCCCTTTATTTGCCCATATTTTGCATCCTCACACATGAGTGTCAAAGTCAAACCACACATTTTTGCCTTTGTAGTTAAATCATGCTATAATTTAGGGGATAGGAAAAGTAATCAAATAAAGATTAAAATAATAGTAAGTGATGCTATGAGAGCTGAAAATTATTTTAAATATGATAGTAGCTATTTAAATTCCATATCTCTTATTTTTACTCTATTGTCATATCCCTCATGACCACATTAGGAAAGTACATAGAAGATTCTCACTAAATTATGTGTAAAATTATGAAAAATGTATTAAAAGCATATGGGCACATCGGGGATAGGAAAGTGGCTCAGTGGTAGAGCTCTTACCTTGCATGCAAGAGGCCCTGTGTTTGATTCCTCAGCACCACATAAGCAAAAAGAAGAAAGCTGGAAGTGGCGCTGTGGCTCCAATGGTAGATTGCTAACCTTGAGCAGAAAAGCTGAGGGCCAGCGGCCAGGCCCAGAGTTCAGGCCCCTCGACTGGACAGAAAACAACAACAACAACAACAAAGAATATGGGCACAATGTGGTTTTAGCTGATTCAGACCTGTAGGGCGTAGTATGTTTTTGAGAACTTGAAAATCCTTGTGGTGGAGATGAAGGAAGGGATGTGCTTATTCTGGAAAATTGGTTAGAGGGTTGCTCCCAGTAAAACAGTGTTGAATTCTTCCCAAAGTTTACAGTAAAATCAATCTCACAATCATGTTCTCTACTGCACTATTCACCATAGAGAACTTATGGAATCAGCCCAGACGCCCTTTAGCGGAGGGATGGTTGGAGAAAGTGTTGCACATATACATAATTGGATTGCACCCATCCATTATAAAGACCGTTACAGCATTTGCAAACAAATGGATAGATCTAAAATTATGTTAAGTAAACGACGTCAGAGCCAGACACACAAAGGACGCTTATTAGGAAGCCAGAATTTTATGCAAGTTAAACAACAGTATTAATCAAAGCATGCTATTTGCAGAGGAGTATTTAAAAGGTGTAATTTCTTATAAAATTGAACTTTTAATCCAACAAAATGAATACCAGGAAACTATCACTTGGAAAATATGAGGGGAAGTCAAAGGGAAGGATTAAAGAGACTTACGGAGGTAGAGAGTGAAGCCATAATATTGAATGCAGATAGTATGAAACTAGGAAAAAATGAAAGTGGGGTGAGGTTTGGAAGGATGTGAGAAATTTATGTAAAGATCCATCATACTTAAAAACTAATTCATTGAATGGAAAACCCTTCGTACAACTATTTACTAAAAATAAAATGAAAAACAATGGAGACATCTGATCTTAACCCATGAGTCAATATGATAATTTACTTCTCAGAAATTTTCTTTGCAGGTATTGTTCTCATAATAACAGAAAAGTGAACAACACAATGAATATCAATACATCACTTTGCCTATCCTAAATAGACACAATATAAAAATCACAGTACAAATATTTGAATATATCACATGATAAAATAACAAGTAGAAAATATCAAACTCTGATTGTTTTTCCAAGTACTTTACCTTTGGTATCTAATTTAATCCTCACAATAATCCCATAAAGTAGAAATACTTCTATTTTTAATTCTAAGATGATGATATGTAAGTCTTCAGAGTTGGAATTACTAGTACAACATTGTACACACGGTAAGTGTTAGGCTGCGGTCCATTCCCACCATATCAAATAACCTCATTCTATTTTATAACGAAATACCAGCACTCAGTCAACTAATTCTAGGAAAATTTCCCAAAATTATTGTGCACACTCTAATAATATTTCACTTTATCCTTGTTAGAAAATAGGTAACTAAGCCGGACACTGGTGGATCACGCCTGTAATACTAGCTACTCAGGAGGCTGAGATCTGCGGATTGTGGTACAGAGCCAGCTCGGGCATGACAGGCGGTGAGACTCTTATCTCTAATAAACCACTAGTAAACTGGAAGTGGCACTGTGGTCCAATTGGTAGAGACCAGGGACAACACCCAAGCCCAGAGGTCAAGCCCCATGACCAACAACAACAAGAAAAGAAAATAAGTAACTGTAATATGAAAACTCCAAGTTCATAATCAATTTATACCTCCGTGGTGAAAGGAACTGCTAAACTATAACATTCTTGATTTCTGGCTCAAAATACTAGAAATCATATTTTATCCCTTCACTCAACACTGCACTGCCTGGGGACCACATCTCTTATTAACACAGTCTTATTGAAAGAATGACCTGCCCAATTCCTGATGGAAACAGACTGCAGGTCTTTTGGAGCAATTGTTTCCACATTGTAGCTCACCTAAATTGTTTACCATTAGAAGTATTTTGATTGCTTTTTTTTAATATTATTTTATTTTATTTGAGAACATACTGTACAGAGGGGCTACAATTACATGGGCAGGATAATGCATACATTTCTTACCAAGCATTGCAGCCTCCTCCTTTGTTTACACTTCACCTCCCTTCCCAGACTACCCCCTCCCCCAACCCAATTATACCCTCCTCCCCCCACACACACTGATATTGTAAAGCTGGTTTTGACATGACATTTTGTACTTCTGATTGTTGAAACAGGTCCACCTGAATCCTTAAACGACTTGTTTGTCCCCATCTCCTCCACATGTTATACTGACATCAAATATAGTGAAAGCGGGGGTTACACTGTGGGGGAGGGACATACAAAGCAACAAAGAAATAATATAATAAATGCGTTAGAAACACATGCATGAAAGAAACGAAAACATTACAATACATATTTAAGGGTTCATTTTCCTAACATCACATTATCTGACCTTTTCTGCTTGACTCATACGTATATTAGATATTGCAAATAAGGGAAACCATGGGACCTATGCTCCTTTAGGCCTGGCTTACTTCACTTAATATAATTTTTTCCCAACCTTTCCATTTCCTAACAAATGGGGAAATGTCATTCTTTCTGATGGAGGCATAGAATTCCATTGTGTATATATACCACATTTTCTTGATCCATTCATCTACTGAGGGGCATCAGGGTTGGTTCCATATCTTAGCTATGGTAAATAATGCTGCAATAAACATAGTTGTGCTGGTAGCTTTAGTGTGGTCTTGTTTGTAAACATTTGGGTAAATGCCCAAAAGTGGGATTGCTGGATCATAGGGGAGATCTATGTGAAGTCTTTTGAGGAACCTCCATACTGCTTTCCAAAGTGGTTGAACAAGTTTACATTCCCACCAACAATAAAGTAAGGTTCCTTTCTGTCCACATCCCCTCCAGCATCTGTTGTTGCTAGAGTTCTTGATTTTTGCTGTTCTAACTGGAGTGAGGTGGTATCTCAATGTTGTTTTGATTTGCATTTCTTTTATGGCTAGGGATGTTGAACATTTCTTCATGTGTCTATTGGCCATCCTTCTTTCTTCGTCAGAGAAGCCTCTCTTTAAGTCTTTCGCCCACTTATTTATTGGGCAGTTGTTTCTTTGAGGATTTGTTGTTGGGTGGTTTAATTTTTTGAGTTCCAAGTATATTTTAGATATGAGACCCTTGTCCGTTGTAAGGCTAGTAAAGATCTTCTCCCAATCGGTGGGCTTAATATTGATCTTGCTAGCTATGTCATTTGCCCTGCAGAAACTCTGCAACCGTATGCAATCCCATTTGTCCAAACTTTCTTTGATTTGTTGTGTTTCTGGGTCTCTATTCAGAAAATTTCGGCCTGAGCCAAGGAGACCTAAGGTTTCTCCTATTCCATCCTGTAATGTTTTCAGAGTGTCTGCTTTGAGTTCAAGGTCTTTGATGCATTTGGAGTTGATTCTGGTGCAGGGTGATATATAAGGATCTAGATTTAGTTTTCTACATGTAGTTAACCAATTTTGCCAGCACTATTTACTGAAGAGGCTGTCTTTCTTCCATTCTATTGTTTTAGCTTCCTTATCGAAGATTAGATGGCTATAGGTCTGTAGGTTCATTTCTGGGTTTTGAATTCTATTCCATTGGTCCTGAGGTCTGTTCTTATGCCAATACCAAGCTGTATTGATTACTATGGCTTTATAGTAGAGTTTGAAATTTGGTATTGATATTCCTCTAGCAGTGTTCTTTCCATTGAGGAGCGTTTTTGCTATTCGGGGTCTTTTATTGTTCCATATGAATTTTTGGATTGCATCTTCTATTTCCTGGAAGAATGAGGGTGGAATTTTGATAGGTATCACGTTGAATTTGTAGATAGCCTTGGGAAGTATTGCCATTTTCACGATTTTAATCTTGCCAATCCAGGAGCATGGGAAGTTTTGCCATTTTCTAAGTTCTGTGTTGATTTCCTTTTTCAAGATTTTAAAGTTTTCATCATAGAGGTCCTTCACTTCTTTGGTTAAGTTAATTCCTAGGTTTATTTTTTGTGGGGCTATTACAAATGGAGTTGCTTTCATAATTTCAGCCACACTTTTCTCATTGTTGGCATATAGAAAAGACATTGATTTTTGGGGGTAATTTTATAACCTGCTACTTTGCCAAAGTTTTGAATCAGCTTGAGTAATTTGGGAGTGGAGTCTATGGGATTCTTTAAATACAAATCATGTCATCTGCAAAGAGGGAGAGTTTTATTTCTTCTTTCCCTATTTGGATCCCCTTTATGTCTGCATCTTGTCTTATTGCTGTAGCTACGCATTCTAATACTAGATTGAAGAGAAGTGGAGAGAGTGGGCATCCTTGTCTTGTTCCTGTGTTAAGAGGAAATGGCTTTAGTTTTTCACCATTGAGTATAATGCTGGCTGTAGGTTTGTCATATACAGCCTTTACTGTATTGAGGAATGTTCCATGGATTCCTAATTTTTCCAGAACCTTCATCATAAAGGGGTGTTGGATCTTGTCATATGCTTTTTCTGCATCTATTGAGGTAACCATGTGATTCTTATTCTTGCTCCTGTTGATGTGATGAATAATATTAATTGATTTTCGTATATTGAACCCGCTTTGCGTCCCTGAAATGAATCCTGTTTGATCATGGTGTATGATTTTTTGGATGAATTGTTGAAGTCAATTGGCCAAAATTTTGTTGAGAAGTTTTGCATCAATGTTCATCAAAGAAATGGGTCTATAGTTCTCTTTCTTTGATGATTCCCTGCCTGGTTTTGGGATGAGGGTTATGATGGCTTCATAGAATGTGTTCGGTAGTGAGCTTTCTCTTTCAATTTCATTGAAGATTTGGAGGAGTATTGGTGTGAGCTCTGCTTTGAAGGCCTTGTAAAATTCCGCTGTAAAACCATCTGGTCCTGGACTTTTCTTAGCTGGGAGGTCTCTTATTGCTGTTTCTATTTCAATGCTTGATATGGGCCTGCTAAGCTGGTTTAACTCATCTTGGTTTAGTTTTGGCATGTCAATATTTGCTAGGAAAAGGTCCATTTCTGTCAAGTTCTCAAACTTATTAGCATAAAGTTTTGAGAAGTATTCCCTTATAATGTTCTGAATCTTGGTTGTTTCCGTGGTGATGTTTCTATTCTCATCTCTGAGTTAATTAATTTGGGTGTGTTCTCTCCTTTTTCTGATAAGGTTTGCTAAGGGTCTGTCAATTTTGTTAAGTTTTTCGAAGAACCAACTCTTTGTTTTGTTGATTCTTTCTATAGTTTTTTTGGATTCTAATTCATTTAATTCTGATTTAATTTTGATTATTTCTTTCTGTCTAGTGGATTGGGGTTTACCTTGCTGATCTTTTTCAAGGAAGTTTAGATGTGTCATTAAATTGTCAGTTTCCGATCTCTCCAATTTGTTGATGTAGGAGCTGAGAGCTATAAACTTGCCTCTGAGTACTGCCTTTGCTGTGTCCCACAGGAGCTGGTAATTTGTGTGTTCATTTTTGTTGAATAGCATGAACACTTGAATTTCCTTTCTAATCTCTTCCATGACCCACTCATGATTCAGCAGTGTGTTGTTCAGCCTCCATGTGATTCCGGACTTTCTTTGGTGGCTTTTGGTGTTGAGTTCTAATTTTATTCCCTTGTGTTCAGAGAGAATGCAAGGTATAACTTCAATGTTTCTGAATTTAGACAAGTATGCTTTGTGGCCTAAAATGTGGTCTACTTTAGAAAACGTTCCATGTGCTGCTGAGAAGAATGTGTATTCTGATGCTGCTGGGTGAAATGTTCGGTAAATGTCTGTTAAGTCTAGTTGATCTATGCAGCTGTTTAGATCTGTGGTTTCTCTGTTTACTTTTTGCCGAGTTGATCTATCTAGTGGGGAGAGTGGTGTGTTAAAATCCCCAACAATTAATGTCTTTGGATCTATATGGGATTTGAGGGAAAGTAGTGTTTCTTTGATAAATTTGGGTGCTCCATTGTTTGGCGAATAGATATTTAGAATTGTAATATCCTCCTGAAGGAGAGATCCTTTAATTAATATGTAGCGACCTTCTTTATCTCTTCTCACGAATTTTAATTTGAAGTCTATTTTATCTGATATTAGGATTGCAACTCCCGCCTGTTTATGAGAGCCATTTGCTTGGTAGATTTTGTTCCAGCCTTTAACATTGAAAATGTGTTTGTTTTTACGGGCAAGATGTGACTCCTGCAGGCAGCAGATAGAAGGGTCTTGTTTTTTTTTTTTATCAAACTAGACAGTCTATGTCGCTTAATTGGAGAGTTCAGTCCGTTAACGTTAAGAGATAGGACTGGGAGGTATATGGGAGTTCCTGCCATGTTATCCACCTTCTTGTGGGCTGCGAAAACTGGGTTCTTCCTAAGGTTCTTGGATTCTCAGTTTGGGTGCAGTTTCTTGGCCTTTGTTGCGGTCTTGTTGGTTTTCTATGTGTAGGACATCTTTAAGAATCTTTTGTAGGGGTGGTTTGGTGGAGATATATTGTTTCAATTTTTCTTTGCTGTGGAAGGTTTTTATTTGGCCTTCAGTTATGAAGGAGAGTTTAGCTGGGTACACTATTCTTGGTTGATAGTTGTTTGTTTTTAGGGCATGGCATACATCATTCCAGTCTCTTCTTGCTTGGATTGTATCTGCTGAGAAATCTGAGGTAATTCTAATTGGTTTCCCTTTATAGGTGATTAACCTTTTCTCCTTGATAGCTTTAAGGATCTTTCCCTTGGTCTGGGTTGATCCTGTGTGGATTATAATGTGAAGGTGGGATGTCTTATTCTGGTCTGGTCTATTTGGGTTCTAAAAGCTTCTTTTATCTGAATAGGCCTAATTTTTTGTATGTTTGGGAAGTTCTCTGTAGGATCCTGTTAAACAAATTTCCTAGACCATTAACTTCTATTTCTAGGTGCTCCTCTACACCCATTATCCTTAGATTGGGCCTTCTGATGGTGTCTTCCAAGTGTTGGATAGACCGATCATATTTCTTGGACTTGTCTTGGATGGTTGTATGTTCTTTCTCTATAATATCTAGGCTGTCTTCAATCCTTGAGATTCGATCTTCTGCATGGTCTAACCTCCTGTCAAGACTCTCTACTTTGTTTTTTATCTCTTTTCCTTCTAATTGGTCAGCTTTGATGGCTTCAAGTTCTTTGTTGAAGCTCTGTTTTAGGTCTTGTATGAATTTCTTTACTTCCTTAATTTGGTGTTCAGTGTTAGTTCTCAAATCACTTAGTTGATTGGTTATTGTTTCTTTGGACTCCCATTCCTTCTGTTGGGTTCCATTCAGCATTCCCTTTGTGGTCTCCCTGACTTCCTTCAGCTCTTTGTTAATGGATTCCATGAATGCCTTTAGTGATCTTTGTGTATTCTCTACCTGGTCTCTCAATTCCTGAATTACTCTTTGATTAGCTTCCTCCTGTCTGTGGGATTCCTGCAGTTCTCTTTCTTCCCGTTCATGGGATTCCTGCAGTTCTCTTTGAGTGTTCTCTGCCTGCTCACGCCATTCCTCCCTTTCTATTTGAGTATTCTCAAGTTGTTCACGCAAATCCTGTATCAGTTTTTGAGTAGCTTCCTCACGCTTGTGATATTCCTGTATAAACTTCTGGGATGCCTCCTCTCTCTCACTATCACGCTCATACAGAGTCCTTTGTACATTGTCAAACTTCTCATTTATCATGTTTGCTGTTAGTGTTTGTAGAGCTATTTGGGAACTCTCCTCTGGATTATTCTTTATCTGTGCTAATCCATGATTATCAAGATTGGGAATTGAGATACCTGAATTTGCCATTTTTCTTGTGTTTTTCCAGCTTACTCGGCCCATTTGAGATGAAGATTGCACCAGTTTTGTGCTAGAACACTATCTTAAGGCAACCATCAACCAAAGTTTGCGTTTGTACAGTCAATAGTCTACAGATACAATCTAGTTCAACAGATACATCTATTCAACATCAAACAACTATATGTTAAAGGACTTCGAACCGCAGAAAAGAATTTGGAAAACCAGAAATTATTAGGATTAGGGAGAGATGTGGGTAAAAAATAGGAATAGATTGGTGTGGGGAGGCATAGGGAGAGTTAACTATGTCCTAATCACAATGCAGGAAATGGGTTGGGTAGGATGCAAGTAGGGAGAAGGAGAAAAAGAAGAGACGGAAAGGGGAATGAAGAGAGACCAGAAAAAAAATAGAAACGTAAAAATTAATGTTATTATAGAGGTTAAAAGACCGTCTATTTAGAGAGGAATGTGAATATGTTCAGAGAAGGGGAGGGACATAGAGGAGATGTGAAAAACTGTAAGGATGGGAAAGGGAGAAGAAAAGATCAGAAGTTAAGTAGAGCTAGACAAAAAACAAAAAGATAATTAAGAAAGAAAGAAAAAGAGAAAGAAGACAAGAAAAGAAAGGAAAACTTTCATTCACATATTACTAAAATAAAAATTATAAGATGAGAAAAAAAAAGTTACTGGAAAACAATTATTTTTTCAGAAGAGGCAAAAATTAAAGATTAATAAATGTTTTAGAAGGGAAAAAAATATATATGGTAACAAAAAACAAAAAACAAGCAAAAAAAAGAAAAGAAGAAGAAGAAAAAAAAAAAGAAAAAAAGTCTTTTGATTTTTTTTTTTGGGGGGGGGAGGAGTGGGAAGAATCCTGTTTCTCCCTTTTGTATGTAACCAGTCTCTTGTTGGAGTCTCTGGTCAGCTTGAGGTCCTGTGGCTTGATTGATTTCTTAATTCGGTTGGTTAGAAGAGGCAGAAAAATGCTCTGCTTTACCCAAGATTTTGAGATCCCCCTCCCAGGTTAGTTTTCTGGGAGGGTGATCTGCTTTGAGAATCACAAAAGAGGGGGATGCGGTGATGAGGCTAGGTTCTGGGTAGAGTTGAGGCCTTTCAACAAACAGTAGCTTTTCCCTGGGGCTTTTTTGTGATAAAGCTCACAGCGCCCAGCCTGGAGCCATTCTCAGGGTTTCTGTTTTTCAATTGATTGTGGTGGCTGCTAGAGGGAGGGGCAGCCTCTGGCTCTGGTTACCCAGTGAAGCAAGGCACTCCAATGCCTGGCGCCTGAGCTGGGTGACTTTTCCCTGGATGGAGCTGAGTCTGGCAGGTCACTTCGCCGTTAAGTTCTTGTGACCTGCTAAAGGACTCCTTTTATTCCAAGGCCTGAGCTGGAGCTAGCAGCTCCTCCAAGCTTTGTCGGTATCCAAGATGGAGATCACCGGTGCTGGGGGGGAGGGGTGGCCTTCCCTCCTCTGCTCCCTGAGAAGGAGTGAGGACGTCGGGCTTGTACTCACGCCGAGTCTTGGATCCTGGGTCATCTCTGGTCTGCAAACAGCCGGATGAAGATGTCCGCTCCTTGTCGGTTCTTGTTGGTGTTGAGTAGAATCCGCTTGTCCGCTGCATCTGGCTCCTTCGTCCCGGACTCTCTGTGTCTCAGGTATGACCCCGCGGCGGTGTTCCCCTCCACGACCCTGCCGCCGCAGTGGCAGCTGATGTGTTTCCTTGGCTTCCCCTCTCTTGTCTAACTCTCTGTCCTGTGATGGCACACTTGGTGTGATTCTCTGGCTTAGGACTGTTCACTCGAACTCTAAAACTGCTTTCTATGCGAGAGCTTGTTCAGATTCCAGCTTCTCCTCCGCCATCTTCCTGGAACTCTCTTGATTGCTTTTTATACCTAACATTTTGAGAGAAATGTACTACTTTATAATGTTATTAAAGACAGACTGATATAAAAATCACTTTTCACCCCAGATAAATATTTTGCCTTTCATATACACAAAAATGCAGTCTGACATATTAATGTTAGGAATGAGAGGTTAAAAATCATAGGCACCAAGACCTAAGTATGAATTAAAGAATCTCCAACTTGTGAATACAATTGGTTTTAAAAGACATCAATACAACTGCATTTTTAAATTCCCTATGATAATGATAATGATTCCCTATGATAATGATAATGAAAATGATAAACTATTAACACTTAAAAATAATTCATTTTCTTGGGAGTAGGACACAAAACACAAGGTTAATTCTAATCATTTAAAAAGACCTTTATTTATACTAAACATTCACTCATAACTATAAAGATTCTAAAACTAACTGAAGTACAGAGACACAAAGGAACTAATTTAACTGCATCATGTACATTCAATGGACTGTTAATAGAAAACAAAGTTATACTAATAATTAGCTTACCCAATTCACTTACATTCTTTTATTCTATTCCATTTATTTTCATAAAAACTGGGTTTTCATAAAATGATGCATAAAAAAGCCTATATGCCCACTTACATTTTCAGATCTTAACAATATTTATTTCAGAAAATTTAGCTCTATAGTTAATGAACTGAAATAATACTAAAATATTCAAAGAACTTTCAGAAATTGCAAGACTTCCTCTGGGATGTTATGTATATTGGAAACGATATTCAAAAAGCCTTATTTGTTAAATGTTCATAGTTACTCCCACAAAAGAGCCATTGGTAAAGATCCCTGTGCATGTACAAAACACCTTCAAATGCATACACAATCTGGACATGACACATCCTTTTTGTTTGTTCGTTTTTGGAAGGAATATCTAACAAGAATATCGACAATACTTATTTTGTCTATAAGATGGGATATTCAAACGTAATATGGGTTTGATTAACTCTTAGTGCGAATAGATATGGTCTTGCAAAGAAAGTGATTCTCTACAGAAATCCGGAAAGAGTTTATCCAACTTGTGTTTCACAGGAATAACCAGAGAGTAATACCTGCTTGGTCAAGTCGGTCCAAATCACTCCATGAGTGTATCTTAAAAGTATAACCAATTTAAGAGGTCAAATATGAATTTTGTACTGACAATCATCTTACAGCAATAACTTACTACCTAATTATGTCCGTAGCTTCTTACCTCACATACAATAAGAGCTGAAAGCGGTCTCTTTCTCTAACTTAATGCTGTAAATGCTTTGATTATGATGACTTTTTTAGTAGACAAATAATATGTACAGAAGGGTGGTTCCACTGAAATGACATGACAGAACACTGATAAATAAAACATTGCAACACAGCTCTTTTCAGCCTCACCATGTCCACATTGGCAAGCAACATTGCAACAGCACACACACACATATACATGTGTACACATGTTCGCACATGTACATACACATATACATGCATGCTAAATTCCGGGTTTATTGTACAAAAAAGTTCAAATAAAATATTAGTGATTTGTACAAATGATAATATGCCTTATTACAAAATAATACATGAACCATCACACCCATGTTACATTTTACCTGCCTCTCCAAATGTGACCACTTAATTTATTTTTAATTAATTGATTACCTTATTAATTCGTTTGGTGCTAATACTAGGGCTTGAACTCAGGGTCTGGCTTTGTCCCAGAATTTATTTTTTGTTTCTGTTTTCTCAAGGCTAGCATTTTACTGCTTGTACCACAGCTCCATTTCTAGCTTTTTCTGGTTACATTCAAATCAGAATCTAATGGACTTTTTTTTTTCTTGGTCTGCTTTCAAACCACAACCCTCAGATTTCATCTTTCTGATTAACTACTAATAAAGACATAAGCCATCAGTGTGGCTTCTACTTTTTCCTCTATAATTATCTAATGCACATACTTAAATAGTAATTTAAAACTGAGAGAATAGAAGCAAGATGTACAGTGATGATACTCTCCTGTCAGAAATTCAAGTTAGTAATGTAAATTATTCTTAAGACCATACACAAAACATACCATATTATAGTGTAAGAGAACTCACTATTGAACATATGAGCCTTAAGAGCTTTCTAATAGATCCATTATTTATTGTTACCCAACATTAGAAAAATGTATGAGGCATTGGTAAAATAGAAGTCCTTTGCATGACTACATACATTCCTTGTTTTTTTTTAAAGACACGTGCTTTCATCTAAAAAGTAGGCCTGTCTATTGTCTTCATGTGATTTCAATAATTGAAAGTGCTTAGTGAGAAGGTCAAAATGTATTAGTAGTCCTTAACTATCAATTCTCATTTTTCTTCTTGGAGAATATAATGATCAAATCAATAATTCAGAATCAGAAATCAATAGTTCAGAATCATGCTTCCAGTGCAAGTGGATCACCAGTAAGAAATCCTAAATACCAATTTTCACAAAGTTTTGTCACAGATACAATCTCCCTGCCTTCTCTAGCTACTTTACTACCTTCCTATTTCTTCATTATACAGGAAAAGTGTGATTCAACTGATTTCAGTCAGATCTGTTGCTAGAATTATCAAGGAATTAGTTTATTGTCTGTAATTTGGTCAAAGTTATGTCTCTTTATGTAGGCTACTAAAAATGTATTTACTAATTTCAAGTAAATACATGAATTCTATTCCCATTTTTTTTTAAATTAAAATTTTGTTTGCTCTATAAATTGATCAGAGGCATGGATTTTGTCGCTAGCTAGGTCATTGCACATCATCTGTCTCTCTCTCTCCCTTTCTTGGTTCTCATAGATAATATGATTGCTCCATAATTATCCTGATTTATTTTGCTTTCATATTTTTGGTTGCATCATTTCAGTTTTTGCTCTGCCATTTCCCAAATCATTTATATAGAAGGCGTTATTTCCTAATTTCTCATTCCTAGAATAAGCTGCACATGAAGACATCACTGGTCCTCATTTTCAGTGTGTACATTTAAATACGGAGGAACATCTTTCCTCTGCTCTCCATCAATTCCCTACTCTCCAGTTAGAATAATTTCGAATAGTAAAATTGGAAAAAGAAAATAAATCATGGTGAATAAACAGTTGCAGAAAAATCACTGGATATTTCTGACCAGTTCAACCAATGTGAACTATTAGGAAAATACATGGACACCTCATTCCCACTGGCACTCAAAGTTTCTCGTTAGGCAATTCTTAGGAATATGAAGAACAAGATGAAAAAATAACGAATGATATCAATTGCAAGAAAAAAATGGAGAAGGATCCAAGCAAATTTCTTCAATGGGCTGCCAAAAATATTCTGCTTACTACAGTGCGGAGACTTCTTTCCCAAAAGGCCACTCATGTGAATAGTAGGGATGACGATGAGTATACCCCTCTTCATCGAGAAGCGTACAGTGGACAATTAGACATTGTCAGTGAGTTGGTGTCTCAAGCGGCACATGCAATAACTGTAGATGACTGGACACCCCTGCACAGTGCATATACGTGGAATAATACCAGAGTGACTTCTTTATTACTTCATCATGATCCAAATACAAATGCCCAACTAAAGGCCTCTTGTCCCCCTTACATCTTGCTGCTGAGAATTGAGCTAGCAAAGATACGCTGGATCTCCTTCTGTTGAACCATTATATAAAACCAGGCCTGGAGAACAACATAGAAAAACTTGCACTTGATATTGCCAAAAGGATAAGTATGTATCACTACTTCTATGAAGTTGTGGAAGGCTGTACAAATTGTTCACCTATGTCCTAATGGTCGGGTTAAGTTTCTTAAATTTCAAAAATGCAAGTCGATCTTTTGTGTCCCTACAAAATATTTTCACAATCCAAATAAGAGCAATATATTTTATTTTGGTCTGTCATGGGGCTTGAACTCTGGGCCTGGGAGCTACCTCTGTGCTCTTCAGCTCAAGATGAGAGCTCTACTACATGAGCCTCAGCTCCACTTCCAGTTTTCTAGTGGTTTATTGGAGATAAGAGTACCACAGACTTTCCTTCCCAGGCTGCCTTGGAACCATGATCTCAGATCTCAGCCTCTTGTGGCATAAGCCACATGTGCCCGGCAACACCAATATTTTACAGTAAAAATTCATGGATTCTGCAGAATTCTTCCAAGTGAATTGCCTGCATTGGATGTCAGAATGTATTCAATAGTTTTTGTATACATGTATAATGATTTCTTCAGAGTTTGTGATTTTTTTAATCAGAAACAATTTTAACTTACCTGTTGAAATGAGTAGTACAGAAACTAAAATATTTCTGGTGCTTGTCTGAAAAAGTATATTTGACAATATCCTATATTCTATGTTTGCATAATGGTCATTATATATTTTATTTTCTCCTAGATATACTTTGAATTCTACATTATTTTATAATATTTAGGTTCATTAATGTGTCCTTTCTGATTACATTCCATATAGAAACAGTTTCATTCCTTTTTTCTAGGTCTTAATATTATTTTTCTTTGGGATAAAATGACAATGTTGTATAATTTGAAAAGTTTTGTAAAGTTTATGCTATGTAAACGCCTTCCTGAGGTGAATATTTAATACACTGATGTCAAACTAAATTTAATTATATGAATTACGTGTATTGTTACAGTTGTAATTTTGTAATCAACTTTTTAATAACTGTTTTTCATTTCTTGCATCTGAAGAATGAAACATATGGAATACTTCTCAAATTTTCATATTATCCTTGTGCAAGTGCCATGTTAATCTCTGCATTGTAATTTGAGTATTCGTGTTGCTGAAGCATGTAGTATCCTCTAAATTTAAGTAGTTAATGATGCCATCTTTATACAAGCCTATATCTATGGGTGCCTACTTGTAACAAGGAAACCGTATTGTTCCGAACAATGCTATCGATCTTATTTCCATAAAATTCTGTGAATAGTAGAAAAAATTATATTGATCGATCAATTGCTCACATTTGCAAATTTTTTTGTCAATGACTATCTTAAGTCTTTTTATTTGGAATTTGATCATACTCTCAATTATTTATAGATAGGTCCAAAGGTGATGCTTTTTCAAGTAATTATTTACCCAACTGTGTTAGCTATGTGGACCTAATGGATTCAAAGTAAGCATTGCTTAAGAGCTACTTCTAAACTTCTTCAGCTGATATTTTCCCAAATGAGGTGTTACTGGCACAAATGTCTACCTGAGCCTTTACCCTTCTTCCATGTGGGAACAGACCAACCAGAATATCTTACCCTGACAGCATAGATTGTATTACTAGAACAAAACTAATCTTGGTTACAAGGGATCATAGAGAGATGAACAGTTCAAACAGAACTGTTCAGACTAGAAGGTATTTTATCAAAATATAATTGTTTATTATACCTTCCATTTCAAAAGTAGTTAAAGCCAAGAAGGTAAAAAAATTGTTCATATGCATGATTACTTAATGTCCTGGCCTGTCTACTATCCAACCAGGCAGGAACTTACACTACTGACTTTTTATCACCAAATATTTTCATAGATGCAGGAGAAGTTCATATGTTTCTCCTCGTTATTAGGCATTAAATTGATACTGTTTTAATCACAGTGTTTCCTCTTGCCTCCATGCTGTAAATCTACAAATGGTAAAGCTTTAGGTCTAACTCTATCAAACACTAAGGTAGAGATAATGGAATAATACTTTAAAACAGAGTTGCGTTTCATACAGTAACTACAACAGAACAATGCAAACCTGTGCCTTTTAATTATATTATATATAGTTATATATTTTATATTTATATGTGCTGATTTTATATTTCACACAGTAAAACTTACTAGAATTAGTTGATAATTTGACAAATAAATTTATATTTATTTATTCCAATAAATAGAATTGGAATATAAATAATTAGGTTTAAAATATATATTAGAATATAAAAAGTATCAATGCAATGTCTATAGTATAAACTTGTGATACATCCTAACTGTTCTTGGTCTTCTGAATCCACATGGTAAAAAAACAATGTTTTCCTCTAATCTATAATGCATTTTACTCTGCTGCTCTGTCTATTGTTTTAACTCTCTTGTCCCAAACTGTTTTTCTCCATATTTCAGAAGCATTCCTATTGATTATACCCAAATTTTGCTAAGATATCTAAAAAAACATTATTCTTCTGCAGTCCCCATGGGTCCTAGGATCCCAGGTCCCAGTTACCTGCATCATCAGATAACAGGGGCAAGACTTCTCACCAAGGCCCATGCAACATTTCAGCACATAGTAATTGAAGACCAATCTCAATTTCTCATTTCCTATATTTCAGGGCCCCAATTCCTTGAGATGCAGGAATTAGCAGTAAGCAATTGTGGAATGCAAGGCAACTTAAAATGAAGAATGAAATAACAAAATTTGAGAGAAAGTACTGTAATTAAAACATTCAACTTATAGATGACCAGCCCATATGAGTGAACAATTTCACAAAGTGTCATAAGATTATTTTTAATACCCCTACCCTATGATTAATGAAAGATTTTATTCCAACATAAGTGGGCCAAAAAATAGTTCCTTGAAGGATAGATCCATAATTGGTCTACTAAAGCCCAGAAAACTTGACTTAGGGGTCAAATGTAATTCAGAAAAATATTTGAAGCACTAAGGAGTGCTTCAAAACACTGGGAGTTCAGTACAACATGGTTCTGTTGTATAAAAATGTCACTCTCAAACCAATGATAATCTACATTTAATCTTCTGAAAGTGTATTCCTTTTCAAATAAACTTTTTAAAATCACATTCGTCAAAATGACATTTTACAAGTTGATGATACTTAGAGACATTACAAGTTTTTTAAGTGTAGGGAGCAAGTTACAATAGAGTTGAATTATTTACACAGCACTAATGCCAAACACGTTCAACCATTCATTAAAGTGTAGAAATAGTACCACCCACAATTTGTGTTTTTCAGTAAGGGCCTTCCAGAAATGTGTTAAATAGGTTAGCCTCCTAAATTTCAAACCCAAACCTGAGCTAATAAATTTCATCATTTAATAAGGTACACTTTAAAAAGTCACAAATAGTTGCCTTATCATATGTTATTTTATTTTTTCCCTCTGTCTAACATAGTAAGAAATATGACTTTAAGTCTTGAATATGGGTATTCATCAGAGATATGACAAACATAATATCTGTCTTCTATTTTTATCATATTCCTCTTTTGGAATAAATTTTAATTTTCTTCTTTTTCAAAACTTATAGGCAGTAGAAAATATTATTCCATGTAAAATAAAAGAATCACACCATTGTACAAAGCCATTTATAAAAATTCGTAGTTAGGAATACATTCTAAGCCATTTTTTTAACTTTCTTTTTGACTAAAGATTAATCTTCCAAATGGATGAGAATAAAATCTTGTTTAGGTGCTTCACCTCTCCAGTCTCCAGCAAATTGCTGCTGCAGATAAATCAATTATGGAAATATAAGCTGACATCAGTTCAAGAATATGCAGGATTTAATGTCCATGGAATGCATATAAACCATTCAAAGTATTAATAGACAGTTTAACACTGACTATCAGGAAGTTGAAACCATAGTGGAATTATAGTAAAGACATAGAATGAATGAAAAATGAACAAGGGGCAAGTACAGCTAGAATATTCAATGTACACATATGATAAAGAAGTGGTAAATTGGAAATAAATCTTGGAGAAAGGGTTGGTTGAGAATGATGGAAGGAGTGACTCCGATCTAGGAGCATTGGACAATTAGATGGATATATTTAATTGTAAAACAATTGCACAACCTTTTAAAATTCAGTTAAAAAACACAAGAAACAAAAAACAGAAAAATTACAACCAAACAGCAATCTCCAGAGAGTATGAATATGACCTCTCAAAATTTTAATCTATTAATGAAGGGCAGTCTTGGGAAAAGCAAACAAAACTGTTCAAAGAGGGAAGTTTGGGATAGGGGAGAATTTTGAACAGAATTAAATAGATTGTCTAAGGTTATAAATCACCTACATCTGCTGCAAATAGTATCTTTCTTCTACGAGTTTTCTGTCTGAACTGGATAATCCAGTCCTGAGACACACTTGGTAGCTTGTGAGGTTAGAGTGGAAGAAACAAGATCATGAACCCATTACTCCACTGGAGAGAAAACAATATATTTTCTCTAATCTCTCTTCACTACTCTTTCTTCATACTTTTAAGTCAATTGATTTTGAATTATATTTTTCCTTCTTCTGGCAAAATAATTCATTACATATTATTTGCCATTTTCTTCTTTCATGATGTTTAATTGGCCAAGTGAGTCCATTAAATATCCCTCTTGCATTTGGTTGCTATGAAACAACATTTATGTTAATGAGGAGAAATCTAATGTAAAACTTTGTCTCCAGAATACAGACCTAGAAGCTGTGATCACAAATATTTGGCTATTTTTTTCTTTTACCTTAAAAGACTTCTTGTGTCTAAAGTGCCCACAAAAATGAGTACTCCATCACTTGTTGGTTCAATCAGAATTGTCTAAGTTCAAAGATATATTTTCCTAACAAGATGCTGATAGGAAACAAAAAATACTGCACTTTTATCTTCTCTCTTAAGATTCTCCTTAGATACCATATCAGTAACAGTGAAGTTATTCTAGGCAAAATTATTTCAACAGATTATTTTTCTCTTGGTCTTGCATTTGTTCACCAAGATGTATGGAGGAGAATAGAGTTAAATCACCCATACCTTGGAAGACAGCGTCTGTTACAAAAGGACAATGCTTCTATGTCCTACTTCTATGTCCTCCTCTTAGCTCTTGCCGGAGTTCCAATTAATCACAGCTTCTTGGCTTCATGTCTAGTGAAGCTGAAGGACTATATGGGCTCCACCACTGTTAAATCTTCATTATTTCTCTTTTAAAACTCTTTAAGTTGCCTCATTTGGACGTGGAATTTATTTTCATGTCTTCATTCAATCAGTTCTGCACTGTAGTGAGCCAAATAGGCTCTGTAAACTCACTTTAGGGAGTAAAAATACTAACACAATTTAAATGAAAAAGTTTTGGCCTCCCTTCACTGCTGAATACAATATGCTTAACTAAGTCTTCTAAGAAAACTTTTTTTTTAATTAACTTTTCCATTTGCTCAATTCTTTTCTAAACTTTTTGGCATATGTAATAAGAGAAGTCTTCACTATCTCATATTAATAAGGATATTACTTTTGTGAGCCACTTAGAAATGTGAAATCATTGGTTTGAAGTATCCAATCAGATTTTTTTCTGTGTTTCACTGCTTCACATCCAAAGACATTGTGGAAAGTGTTACAAACAAAAATGTGTAATCCCAACACCTTCTTTCATTGTGAAGGTCACTTTCTCCCTAAATATTTTGACTCAAATTATCTTTTTCAGAGAATTACTCTTTGGTAATTAAAGGTAAATTCACAAATTTTGATGCCTTATTTTTTTTAAGAACTTTGAATTTAAATTCCAATACAACTTTTTTTCAAACAGTGAAAATATATTTCCTGGGTAAGTACAATTCCAAGGGACCCTACAGGATTTACAGGTTTGTTTGTTTAGTGTGAAAAAGAGCCATCTTCATCCACATTGCTCCCTCTCTACTAAGTCTCCTTGGATTTCTTTGCATGAAAAGACTATTCTTCCAGGCAATTTAAATTTTCGTAATAGACTAAGTTGTTAAAATTTTGAACAATTAAAATTTACCTGTCATAACTTTAAAACTCTTGAAAATCCTTTATCAGAACCGCGAATTCACCAATCCTAATTCCACCATTACCATCAAAAAGTTAACATGCTATTTTCATGATATAGTATCCAGGCAGCTATTATATTCCAGTGGCTTTGTTATGTATATAAATAGCCATATTAGCTGATGCTAAGCACAATTAATTCCAAGATATGGAACCAGATTTTTTCATTTGTGGTTGTTGTTTTTGATGAACTATGTGATTTCGGTTTTCTTTGGTTTTCCCCCTATGGTTTATCCTTCCGGTATATCATTTTGTATTGTATATGCATTTACCTTGATTAGTGAAGGGAAGAGGAAAAGCATAATGGTGAGACAAAGGACAAAAGGGAAACCAATGCAATAGCAATACTCACAAGACAATATATTGGAAATGTACATTACAACGTGAGGGATGAAGGGGTGAAGGAAAACTGTGAGAAAAATGAGAGAAGGTTAACAAATTTGAAAAGTTATTATTTAATACCTTATAATTACTGTATCCCCACTGTACATCACTTTGATAATAAAATTGAAAAACAAGCTGCATAAAATATAATTTCACTGTATTGGCACAGGAAATAATATTCTTTATGTAGTAATATTTTAAAAATCAATACTATTTGGCATCTAATTTGAATTAATTACCCCTTTTTTATCAGAGGGTCATCAACTTGAATGTTATCCAACTAGACAATATTTTCACAATATACTTGCCAATTTTTTCAAAAAAGTATAAATTTAGTACTTTCTCATTCTAAAACGGAAAACTGTTTAATGCTATGGAAACCCATAACTTTTAAAAGTAAGTAGTTAATAGGACAGAATATATGTGTTCTTCAAAATTCCTATGACTAATAACTACTCATTTTTAAATTCTCAACATTCCTGAGAGATTCCAAACAGTACCTGTTTGCATGTTATATAATTCTGCAATAGATTTAGTTTCCAATGGGGTGTTACAGACTGAGAAGTCAACAGAAAAATAGCCACATTCTGGTAGAGGATAAAACTATAAAGTATGTGTAATAATTAATTATTCAAGAGTAAGCTATTGTTTATCAGCGTAAGCTATTTTTTCTATGACCACCAATCCCAAGATTTATGCCATAAAGTCATCCTAGCCCAACAGTTTCCAACTTTTAAGGGGCACCTTAAAATTCCTTAATTCACATCATGAATACCTTATCTCTATTTTGAAAAAACACTATACCTCTGCTAATGTGACACCGTCCTTGTTCTGAAAAGAACACCACAATTCATTCAGCTGCATCATTTTTCCTCCACTGGTATTCTTG
>NW_027203821.1:0-53692 GCF_024711535.1 Dipodomys merriami
CAAGCAAACGGACACCAGGCTTGGGACAGAGACATGCTCCTAGGACAAGGTCGCTTTGCTAATGCTCAGACAGGATATCCCCCTGAAGTGTATCAACAGATAAATGATGTTTGCATTAAGGCATGGAAATCACTACCTAATAAATGGGAAGTTAGCGGCAATCTCACCAAGATCCTGCAGGGGGCTACAGAGCCTTTTTCAGATTTTGTGGCCAGAAGGTGGAAGCAGCAGGCAGAATATTTGGGGACCCTGACATGGCTATGCCTCTTATAAAACAATTAGTCTATAAGCAATGCACCAAAGAATGCAGAGTTGCCATTACCCCGTATAAACATAGAGGGTTGGAGGCATGGATGAAAGTGTGCAGGGAGCTGGGAGGACCTCTAACTAATGCAGGCCTTGCTGCCTCAGTACTCCAGTATTCAAATAGGCGGGGGGGGGGAAATTCTGGAGTGACATCTGGAGTATGTTTTAAGTGTGGTAAGGCTGGTCATTTTAAGAGAGATTGCCCAGAGAGAAAAGGAACCAGAAGGGCTGGAGGAGTTACAACAGGTAAACAGCCCTTGGGCCCCATCATGCAGCCAAAAAACTGGCAGAGGGGCCCCCGTCCCCAGGGCCCGCAAATGTATGGGGCAATGGAGAGCCCAAATGAGGAAATTTCCCAAGAAGGATGGCCTACCGTGAGGCATCCCAAGAACTGCGGAGAGCCACTACAGGCTCGGCGGGACTGGACCTCCGTGCCACCACCAGACTCGTACTAACCCCACAAATGGGCGTTCAGTTAATAGAGTCAGATTTTCAAGGTCCTCTAGAACGGGGCACAGTGGGGTTACTACTGGGCCGGTCTTCCGTTACTCTTAGATTGCTTAAAATTCACCCAGGAGTTATTGACCCAGATTATACAGGTATAGTTAAAATCATGGTAGAAGCTCCAAAAGGTATTGTAGCAATTTCCCCTGGAGACAAAATTGCCCAATTGTTACTCCTGCCTAACCTACATGAAAATTTTCCTGCCATACAGTCTGAGAGAGGTAAAAAGGGTTTTGGCTCCTCCGGAATTGAGTCAGTGTACCTAGCCCTGGATTTAGACCAGAGACCCACGCTTGAGCTGGAGATTGAAGGAAAAATGATTATAGGACGGTTAGACACAGGGGCCGATCGTAGCATTATTGCCAAAAAGGATTGGCCGAGAGGGTGGCCATTACAGGCCTCAGAACAAACCCTGAGAGGGTTAGGCTATGCCAAAGCCCCTGACATAAGTGCAAGACCCCTCAACTGGAAGGATGGAGAAGGACACTCTGGAAACATCCAGCCTTATGTTTTAGAATTGCCTGTCTCCCTGTGGGGTCAAGATTTACTAAAAGAGATGGGGTTTTGCCTTAGTAATGAATATTCTCTTACCTCAAAGGAAATGATATTACAAATGGGCTACTGCCCAGGGCAAGGACTGGGAAAAAAAACTTGCAAGGCTGGAAAGAGCCTATTGATGTCCACCAAAAACTTGATAGACATGGGCTGGGTTTTTCATAGGGGCCGCTGAGAATCAAGTTCCCATTACCTGGAAGACGGAGGAACCGGTATGGGTAGTTCAGTGGCCTCTATCCTCCGAAAAGCTTTTAGCCACTCATAAACTGGTAGAAGAACAAGTAGCCCTGGGCCATGTGAGACCCTCAGTTTCACCATGGAATACTCCAATATTTGTGATAAAAAAGAAGTCGGGTAAATGGCGATTACTTCATGATTTGTGTGCCATAAACACACAAATGCAAATTATGGGCCCTGTACAAAGAGGGTTACCTTTGCTTTCCGTACTCCCTGCCCATTGGCCTATTATGGTAATAGATATAAAAGATTGTTTCTTTTCTATCCCCTTGCATTCTGCTGATTGTGAGCATTTTGCCTTTACTGTGCCCTCTTGTAACCATGAAGAACCTGACCAAAGATATGAGTGTGTCTTGCTGCCTCAGGGTATGGCCAACAGCCCCACTATGTGTCAGCTGTTTGTCGGCAGGGCTATAGCTCCTGTTAAAGAACGGCATCCTAAACTCAGGGTGGTCCATTATATGGATGACATTTTGATAGCTCATAAGGAAGAAGCTGGGTTACAAAAGGCCTATGCAGAATTGGTTTTTGCCTTAATGGAACACAGTCTTTATCCAGCACCAGAAAAAATACAAACAGGCAGAGTGGTGGAGTACCTGGGAGCTAAGATATATCCCAGGTCGATCATGCCCCAAAAATTGACCCTGAGAAAAGATAACTTAAAGACTTTAAATGATTTTCAAAAATTGTTGGGGGATATTAATTGGATAAGGGGGTATTTGAAATTTCCAAATTATGAATTAAAACCCTTATTTGATATGTTAAAAGGAGATATAGATTTAAACTCCCCACGAGACCTGACTGAGAGCGCCTGATTTGCTCTCAAAAGGGTGAAGGAGGCTTTAAGTGCTGCCTGTTTAAACAGGCTACAAGATAGCCAACCCTTTGATTTATGCATTCTTCCCACTGAGACCCAACCAACTGGGGTACTTTGGCAAGAGGGGCCGTTGATGTGGTTACACTCTCATGTTTCCCCTGGAAAGGCGCTGGAGTATTACCCTGAGGTGGTAACGGGCTTAGCTCTGCAAGGAGTTCAACAGAGTTTACAATTTTTTGGAATTTATCCGCACTCCATCATTGTTCCCTACAATGCCTACCAAGTTCAGACTTTATGTGCCACTATTGATAATTGGTCCATTTTGAGATGCATGTTTCCAGGAGATATTGATAATCATTTGCCCAAAGACCCCCTACTGAAATTTGTAAAGGAACATCCAGTGATTTTTCCAAAGGTAACTGCCCAAAAGCCTATTGGAGGGGCTATAAATATTTTTACGGATGGTTCCAAAACGGGATGTGGGGTAACCGATGTAACGGGTTACGTCGCAGGTAACCAAGACCCCGTGCAGCATCAATTTGTCCCTGGTAATCCACAGATTGTTGAGTTGATGATTGTAATTGAAGTATTTAAAGCTTTCCCCTGTCCCTTTAATTTAATATCAGATTCAGCCTATGTAATAAATGCTTTAAAGATATTGGAAGCGGTTGGTACAATAAAGGCTACCAGTTCTGTTCTAGCTCCCTTTACCTTGCTACAATCCCTTATATGGCAACACAACGAACCTTTTTTTCCAATGCATATTTGAGCACATACGGGCCTCCCAGGACCACTGACAAAGGGTAATGCCCTGCCTGATGTACACACTCGTGCTGAGTGGGCCCTCCATGTTTCTGTTGACTTAGCAAAAGATTTTCATGACAAATTTCATGTAAACGCCAGGACTTTACAAAGCCGCTTTTCCCTTTCTAGAGCGGATGCACGTCAAGTGGTAAAGGAGTGTCCCCGATGTATTATTTACCATAAGCCCCCTATGTTTGGAGTTAATCCACGTGGTCTAAGACCCTTACAAGTATGGCAAATGGATGTAACTCATGTACCAGAATTTGGCCGCTTAAAATATCTACATGTTTCTGTTGACACCTTTTCGGGTGTTATACTTGCCACCCCCCTGTCAGGGGTAAAGACTACTGATGTAATATCTCACTGCCTGGAAGCGTAGGTGGCCTGGGCAATGCCAAAACAGCTAAAAACTGATAATGGTCCGGCCTATACTGGGCAGCGCTTTGTTTCCTTTTGCACTCAAATGGGTGTTACCCTGGTGCATGGACTGCCCTATAACCCTCAAGGACAAGGAATTGTGGAAAGAGCTCATCGTACTATCAAGGAAATGTTAATAAAACAGAAAGGGGGAGCTGGACTCCTGATGGCTACAGCAAGACAAAGAATAGCCATGACACTTTTCACCCTAAATTTTTTGAATTTGGATAACGCTGGTCGCTCAGCGGCGGATAGGCATAACTGTTCCACTCCTTCGGCCTTAGGATCGGCTTTGTGAAAGGATGTGCTCACGGGCCTCTGGAACGGGCCTGACCCCGTGCTGGTATGGGCACGAGGATCTGTTTGTGTTTTTCCTCAGAATCGTTCGGATCCAGTGTGGGTGCCCAAACGACTTGTGCGTCGAGTCCAAGATGAACGGAACACGGAAGAAACAAAAGATTGCGTTGCTTATTATACAGCTCCTGATGATCCAACAGGGGCAGACGGTAGCTAGATGGGGGATACTGTCTGCATTCCCAAGGCCCATGCCCGTGAGACATGACACCTCTCTTTTCCTTAGATTTTTCACTAAAAATAAGACTCTTAACCTTCCCTTTTACCCAGAGAATAAACAAATAGCAGGGATAGGTGAAGCTAGAAATATTAGCTTGATTGGCATGCTATGCTTTTGCTTAAGTGATGTGACCCATAATGGTAGTTGCATGGCCTTGACTCGTTCCCCGGCCGCTTATTTTAGATATTGGTATGGGAATCTGGGATCAACTGAGGTTTGGGCAAATGCTACTGGATTTGTTGGTACTGTTTTAGGCAGATATTATGAAAGCTTAAAGTTAAGTACTGACCCATGGATTGTAAAGCAACCTAAATGGGCCCCTTTTTGCTTGCCTGACCGTATGGGGGAGGCTTGGCCTTGGACAGGTTGCCAATCACGACGCGCTGTTTGGGCTGATGAGTCTGAGCGTTTTTCATTCTCCCCTAGTGTTTTGTCCAATGCTAGTGTACAATTCTGGGCTGGAATTAATCCCTGGGCTGTTATGTGGTCTTAATGGAAGTTGCTTGCAGGCCGAGCCTATAGTTATGCTGCAAGGAGGTCACTTTTTTATAGCAAACATGACTTGCAATTTGACTAGTACTGCCCGTACTGTGGGTGCCAAATGCATTTTAGTAAGAATTATACGGTATTTAGCTATCAGCCTACACCCGTGTGTGTGGTTTCCCTGTTGTGTTTTTGGTAATTAACAACACCTCTGTATGCTCAGATGATGTATGTGCTTGCACTAATGAAACCTGCTATTATGCTACCTGCTGGAGTTCTCAGTATCCGTTAGCTATAGTTGCACGCATCCTATGTTGGGTGCCTGTGCCAGTAGATGCTTCTCAAGCTGTAACCTTGTTTAGGCATGAGAGATTTTGGCATCACTGTGGCCATTGTAACTGCTATAGCTGTGGCTGCTGCAGGTACGATGGCTGCTGCTGTTGCCATGTCACATACTATGCAGATGGCTCAGACTTTAAATAACTGGTCGGCTACTACAGCCAGAGCTCTGGATTTACAACAAGCGGCCAATGCAAAATTAAAAGGAGGACTGATGCTGTTAAATCAAAGGGTTGACCTTGTGCAGGAGCAGGTTGATATCCTGTGGCAGTTGGCTCAGCTGGGATGTGTTCAAAAATATGAAGGGCTTTGTATTACTGCTATTCAGTATTATAACTATACCCAAGCAGCAAATTTGTCTAAACAACTGTCAAGTTATCTTTTACGCAACTTGACGGGGGAATTTGACCAATTGATGTTGCAGCTACGATCGGCTATTGTCGAGATAAACTCTACCCGGATGGATGATGCCCTGTTACAAGATGTTTCCTCCTGGATATTGACAGCTATGGATCATTTGAAGGAGTAGGTGGGAATGGGTTCCCTTATTGGTATCCTGGCATTGGTGATCTTATTGTGCCTGTGGTGCATATGCCGGATTAGGAGCTCGCAGAGCAGGAGTATGGCTATGGTGGTCCAGGCCTTCACTGCCATTGAGGCTGGACAGTCCCACTACGCGTGGCTTGCCACGTTAAAGAAATAGCACAGGGTGCGAGGCAAACGCACTGCACTTGGGAATCACTCCCTGGCATGAGCCCAAGAAGTGCATGTTGGGTTGCAAGTGGGTTGATGCCCAAGATCCCACCTCTGCAAAAAAGGCATCTGACGGGCCTGGTCATCACTGGGGTAGGAGCCCCTCAGGCGAAGCCCAGTGCAAAGTCCTTTCATTAATGTTTTAGACAGAGGCCCAACCTCTACTCTTACCTGTTGCTTAATAAAACAAAAAACGGGGAGCTTTGGAGAGCTGCAAGAGCCGCGACAAAAGATGGCGTGGCCATAAGGAGCAGCCACAAAAATGGCACGGCCAAATGGCGCAGCTGTGACCAAAGATGGCACTGGCTCCTGCTTTCCGTCTTCCCGGGGACGAGTGCTCTGTGTGAAAACAACTCCTTATATGGCTATGACTTGGCTCCTAGTTTACTTCCGTGTTTGCGACCCTATCGTTATATGCCACTTGGCGCTTCGGGATTGGCCATCCAGGAGGCTTATAACCGGAGCGCGGGTGCGGGGGAGGTGGAGAAGAAGCGGCCAGAGAAGCAGGAGAGAAGCTTGTAGCAAGGTCCTGAATAAACCGCATTGAGAAGAATCCCGAGTCGCATCTTCCTTGCTGGTCGATGTGGTCGCGACATTCGGTAGTGAACTTTCTCTTTCATTTTCATTGAAGACATGGAGGAGTATTGGTGTGAGCTCTGCTTTGAAGGCCTTGAAGAATTCTGCTGAAAAACCATCTGGTCCTGGACTTTTCATAGCTGGGAGGTCTCTTATTGCTGTTTTTATTTCAATGCTTGATATGGGCCTGTAAAGATGGTTTAACTCTCATCTATGAGTTTATTTGTTTGGGTGTGTTCTCTTCTTTTTCTGATAAGATTTGCTAAGTGTCTGTCAATTTTGTTAATTTTTTCGAAGAACGAACTCTTTGTTTTGTTGATTCTTTCTATAGTTTTTTTGGATTCTAATTCTTTTAATTCTGATTTCATTTTAATTATTTCTTTCCATCTACTGGATTGGGGTTTATCTTGCTGCTCTGTTTCAAGGGGGTTTAGATGTGTGATTAAATTGTTGGTTTCATATCTCCCCAATTTGTTGATGTAGGAGTTCAGCGCTATAAACTTGCCTCTGAGTACTTCCTTTGCTGTGTCCCAGAGGAGCTGGAATTTTGAGTGCTCACTTTTGTTGAATAGCATTGAACATTTGAATTTCCTTTCTAATCTCTTCCATGACCCACTCGTGATTCAGCAGTGTGTTGTTCACCCTCCATGTATTACTGGACTTTCTTTGGTGGCTTTTGGTGTTGAGTTCTAGTTTTATTCCCTTGTGGTCAGAGAGAATGCACAGGATAACTTCAATGTTTCTGAATTTGGACAAGTTTGCTTTGTGGCCCAAAATGTGGTCTATTTTAGAAAATGTTCCATGTGATGCTGAGAAAAACATGTATTCTGTTGCTGCTGGATAAAATATTCGATAGATGTCTGTTAAATCTAGTTGATCTATGCAGCTGTTTAGATCTGCGGTTTCTCTGTTGAGTTTTTGCTGAGTTGATCTCTCTAGTGGGGAGAGTGGTGTGTTAAAATCCCCAACTATTAATGTCTTTGAATCTATGTGGGATTTGAGGGAAAGTAGTGTTTCTTGGATAAATTTGGGTCCTCCATTGTTTGGCGAATAGATATTTAGAATGGTAATATCCTCCTGAAGGAGAGAGCCCTTAATTAGTATGTAGCGACCTTCTTTATCTCTTCTCAAGAATTTTAATTTGAAGTCTATTTTATCTGATATTAGGATTGCCACTCCCACCTGTTTATTGGGGCCGTTTGCTTGATAGATTTTGCCCCAGCCTTTACCATTGAAAATGTGTTCGTTTTTATGGGCAAGATGTGACTCCTGAAGGCAGCAGACAGAAGGATCTTGTTTTTTAATCCAACTAGAGAGTCTATGTCGCTTAATTGGAGAGTTAAGTCCGTTAATGTTAAGAGAAGGGACTGAGAGTTATATGGGAGCTCCTGCCATGGGGGCTGCGAAATCTGGGTTCTTCATATGATTGTTGGATTCTCAGTTTGGGTGCACTTTCTTGGTCTTTATTGTGGTCTTGTTGGTTTTCTATGTGTAGGACATCTTTAAAAATCTTTTGTAGGACTGGTTTGGTGGAGATGTATTGTTTCAATTTTTCTTTGCTATGGAAGGTTTTTATTTGGCCATCAATTATGAAGGAGAGTTTAGCTGGGTACAGTATTCTTGGTTGATAATTGTTTGTTTTTAAGGCATGGCATACATCATTCCAGGCTCTTCTTGATTTGATTGTCTCTGCTTTGAAATCTGAGGTGATTCTAATTGGTTTCCCTTTATAGGTTATTAATCTTTTCTCTTTGACAGCTTTCAGGATCTTTTGCTTGGTCTGAGTTGATCCTGTGTGGGTTATAATGTGACGGTGGGATGTCCTATTCTGGTCTGGTCTATTTGTAGTTCTAAAAGCTTCATGTATTTGAATAGGCCTGTCTTTTTGTATGTTTGGGAAGTTCTCTGCTTGGATCCTGTTAAACACATTTCCTAGACCATTAACTTCTGTTTCTATGTGCTCCCCTACACCCATTATCCTTAGATTAGGCCTTTTGATGGTGTCTTTCAAGTTTTGGATAGTTCTGTCATATTTCTTGGACTTGTCTTGGATTTTTGTATGTTGTTTCTCTATATTATCTAGGCTGTCTTCAATCCCCGAGATTCGATCTTCTACACAGTCTAACCTGCTGTCAAGGCTTTCTACTTTGTTTTTTATTTCTTTTCCTTCTAATTGGTCACCTTTGATTGGTCAAATTCCTTGTTGAAGCTTTTTTTTAGATCTGGTATGAACTTCTTTTCTTCCTTAATTTGGTGTTCAGTGTTTATTCTGAAATCATTTAATTGATTGGTTATGGTTTCCTTGGACTCCCGTTCCTTCTGTTGGTTTCCATTCAGCATTCCCTTTGTTGTTTCCCTGAATTCCTTCAGCTCTTTGTTAATGGATCCCATGACTGCCTTTGGTGATCTTTGTGTATTCTCATCCTGCTCTCTTAATTCCTGTATTACTCTTTGCTTAACTTCCTCCTGCTCCTTTTCTTGCCATTCCTGTAGTTCTCTTTGAGTGTTCTCAGCCTGTTCACGCCATTCCTGCCTTTCTCTTTGAGTATTCTCAAGCTGCTCACGCAATTCCTGTATTAGTTTTTGAGTAGCTTCCTCATGCTCATAATATTCCTGTATAAACCTTTAGATTGCCTCCTCTCTCTCCCTATCATGCTCATACAGAGTCCTTTGTAGGTTTTCAATCGTTTCCTGCATTGATCTTTTCTTTGCCTCCTCTCTCTCCCTATCATGCTCAATCAGAGTCCTTTGTGTGTTTTCAATCTTTTCATTTATCAAGTTTGCTAGCAGTGTTTGTAGAGCTATTTTGTAACTCTCCTCTGGATTATTCATTATCTGTTCTGTGTCCGGATTATCATGAGTGGGAATTGAGATACCCGGACTTGCCATTTTGCTTGTGTTTTTCCGGCTTACTCTGCCCATTTGGGATGAAAATAACACCAGTTTTGTGCTAGAATGCTATTTTAAGGCAAGCATCAACCAAAGTCTGAATTAGCACAGTCAATAGTCTGCAGATACAATCTAGTTCAACAGATAAATCTATTCAACATCAAACAACTAAGGGCTACGAACTCAAAGTAGAATTTGGAAAACCAGAAATTATTAGCGTTAGGGAGAGATGTGGGTAAAAAAATATGGAAAAAGTGATCTGGGAAGGCACAGGGAGAGTTATCTTAACTAAGTCCTAATCTCAAAACAGGAAATAGGTTGGATAGGATGGAAGTAGAGAGAGAGAAAAAAAAGAAGAAAGAGAAAAGGAAAAGAAAAGAGACCAGAAAAAAATAGAAAATAATAATAATATTATGCAGAACAAAAACAAACTATTCAGAGAAGAACATGAATATAATGAGACTATGGGAGGGATATAAAGGAGATGTGAAAAAGTTAAAAATAAAAATACTTAAAATATTATATAGGTATAAAGAGGTAGTACGGCTATTAAGGAATTTAAGTCTTAGAGGTTTTGAATTGAGTAATAAATTTGTGGATTAAGTGTGCACACAATTGGGGTAGGGTATAATAGTCAACCTCGGTTTTATCTGAGGATGTGCAGGACAACAATTAAGTCACATAAAGAAGAACGAAAGAGAAGAAAAGGTTAAAAGGATAAGAAAGGAAGAAAAAAAGATCAGAAGTTCAGTAGAGCTAAACAAAAATCAAAAATAAAAATTAAAAAAAAGAAAGAAAAAAAAAGAAAGAAAAATGCACACACACATGGATCCCTAAAATAAAAATTATAAGAGGAAAAAAAAGTTACTACAAAACAATTTTTTCCAAAAATGGTAAAAATAAAAAAAAAAAGTTTTAGAAAAGAAAAAAAATTATGAAATGTAGCAAAAAAAAAAAAAAAAAAAAAAGACCAAAAATTCTTTCATTTTTTTGGGAGGGATGGAAAAAATCCTGTATCTCCCTTTTGTCTGTAACCAGCCTTTTGTTGGAGTCTCTGTTCTGCTTGTGGTCCTGTGGCTTGGTTGATTTCTTAAGTCAGTGTGTTTGAACAGGGAGAAAAATACTCTGCTTTACCCAGAATTTTGCGTTCCTCCTCCTAGGCTAGTTCAATGGGAGTAGGATCTGCTTTGAATATCACAAAAGAGGGCGATAGCTTTTTCCTCAAATTTGGAGATGCTGTGTTCAGGCTAGATTCTGGGTAGTGTTGAGGCCTTTCAGCAAACAGTAGCTTTTCCTGGGGGCTAGTTTGTGAGAAACTCACAGAGCCCAGCCTGGAGCCATTCTCAGGGTTTCTGTTTACTGAATTTCAATTGATTGTCGAGGCTACTAAAGGGAGGGGCAGCCTCTGGCTCGGATTACCTGTTGAAGAAAGCCACTCCTGGGGCTGCAGCCCGAGCTGGGTGTCTTTTCCCTGGGTGTAGCTGAGTCTGGCAGGTCAGCTTAAGTTCTTGTGACCTGCTAAATGACTCTAATTTTATTCAAAGGCCTGAGTTGGAGCTAGCAGCTCCATCGAGCTTTGTCGGTATCCAAGATGGAGATCTCTGGTACTGGGGGGAGTGGGGTGGCCTTCCCTCCTTTGCTCCCTGAGAAGGAGTGAGGATGTCAGGCTTCTACTCATGCCAAGTCTTGGTTCCTGGGTTGTTTCTGGTCTGAGAACTGCAGGATGAAGATGTCTGCTCCTTGTTGGTTCTTGCTGGTGTTGAGTAGAATCCGCTTGCCTGCAGTGGTGGTTCCTTGGTCTCGCACTCTCTGTGATTCAAGTATGGTGGGTTCGGCCACTGCAGCAGTGGCAAGAGCTCAAATTTCTCTCCTTGCCTGGATTTTCCTTCTCTGGCCTAACTTTCTGTCCTGTGATGGCACACTTGTTGTAATTCTCTGGCTTAGGACTGTTCACTGGAACTCTAAAACTGCTTTCTATGCAAGAGCTTGTTTAGCCACCAGCTTCTCCTCCGCCATCTTCCGAGGCTTTCACTACTAATATCACTGTTTGTCTCAAAATGCTTTAAATTCTACACCCTCTAAGATGGGCATAGGGTTATACTGTGGAACTTTTCTCCTCAGAGAGTGAGTACTACCATATTGTTTAAAATAGACAAAGTACCTTGATACAGACACTGGGTGTGTGCAAACAACAAGTGATAGTTAAACAACGTTCTTATTAGTTTATAAAGATGAAATTGAAATAGAGCAACTATGAACTCAAAAGGAATGTGCAAAAAAGACAAAGGCACAAAGTAAAATGTGTCAAGGAAATGCTGAAGTATAATTTCAAATTATTTACTCACGTTTGAGGGTGTATTCAAAATACAGCTTCAGACAATGCAGTTGGATATCTTGGGTGGATAACTGCTTTAAACTACTTTGGGATAACTATCAGAAGAAGCCCCTAACTCTGACTTTAATCACATCACAACATCATCAACTTAGGGACTATTTTCCAAGTGCAAAGTACGAAAAAGAAGGCTCATCACAGTTAGTGTTCTGATTGAAGTAATGGCAATCACATAACTTTTCTTATAAGTCTTCATTTTTTTTTGGAGCTTTAAAGTAGGAAAAAGCCAATATTTTGCATGTACCTAAATTAAGTGGGACACATTATATTGGTCTCTTTTTAACTGGGAAGCTATAGATTATGTCTTTTTATACTCTAACTTAGAACAATGATCTGTTGTCAGTTATTTCTTCTCTTCCTCTTCTTTTGCCCTTCCACTAACATATTTTTATTTAAAGAGACTTACTTGAGCTTGCATTTCTAAATTCTTCAAAATTATCTGAATTTCTTCATATTTCTGGAAGCCTCCTATATCTTTTTCAAGGGAATATTTTGTCACTACCATTTTTATCCTATATGATGTCTTCCTGCCTATCTCTGCAAGAAATACATTAGAGTTATCCAGGTATCTCAACACTTGTACCACCATAAAAAACTATCTTACTTAGAAATCGTGATTTTAGTATATCTGGGAAGGTGGCATCTGTCATTTTTGTATGACCCTAATGATACTTACATGCAATCATGATTTAAACCAATGTGCCACTCAGAAGATGAACAAATCCATTAAACACACACACAGTGGAATTCTAAGCTTCCAATTCATAAGAAAATGGAAAGACTTGGAAAAATCCTACTAAGAAAAATAAACAAGACACAAAGAAACAGATTTCGTGATTTTCCTCATGTGTAATAATTAGGTAATGTCTAAGATAGTCCTAGCGGATGAGCAGGATGGCTCAATAGCTATGTATAAATATACATATAAGAGGATGCTGAGCAAAATGAACTCCTAGACATGGAGTTTGTTTGTGGTTGTTGTTTTTACTGTACTATGTGATTTCTTTTTTCTTTTGTGTTTTCCCCTACGGTTTATTCCCTGCTGTATTTGATTTCAGTATCCTGTGTATTATATACACATGGATTTTAATTTGGCAAGGGAAGAGGAACAACAAAATGGTGAGGCAAAGGACAAAGGACAAACCAATGCAATAGCAAAACTCACAAGACAACATGTAGGATATTCACATTACAACTTGTGAGGGGTATTTGGTTGAAGTAAAAGTGTGAGAAAAATGAGGGAGGGCATAAAAAGTTCGACTTGTTAGATATTCACTACCTTACAATTACTTCAACCCCTTCCATATATCACCTTGACAATAAAATTAAATTTAAAAATAAGCTACATAAAATATAATTTCACTGTATTTCTAGAGTAAATTATATTCTATATGTATTTCATTTTTTAAAAATGAACAATATTTGGCTTCTCATTTGAATTAATTGCCCCTTTCTTTTTCAGAGGGTCATCAACTTGAATCCTATCAAACTATACAAAAATTTCAGAATATATTGCCATTATTAAAAAAAAACATTATTTTAGTATTGTCTCATACTAAATAGAAAACAGTTCATTTCTCTGGAAACTCCTAATTTTTGAAACTGAATATTTGTTAAGAGGACAGAATATATGTGTTCTACTAACTACTCATTTTCAAATTCTGAGCATGCCATACCAGAGACATTTAAAATAGTGCCTGTATGCATTTTATTTAATTCTTCAATAGATACAGTTTCCAATGGGGCATTACATATTTAAAGGTCAACAGAGAAACTAGCCACATTCTGGTAGAAGATAAAACTATGAAGTATCTATAATAATTAATTCCTCTAGAGTAAACATTTTTTCATCATAGTAAGCTATTATTTCAATGACAATCAATCCCAACATTTTATGCAGTAAAGTCATTCTAGCCCAACAGTTTACACTTTGTAAGCCACACCTTAAAATTCCCTAAATTGACAGCATGACTAGATTATCACTATTGTGAAAAAATTCTACACTTCTGCTAATATTATGACCTTTCTATTGTTGAAAGAACACGACACTAAACTTTGCTGCATCGTTTTCCCTCAAGTGGTATCTTTCAGATCAGAAAACTTGAAAATATTATTTATACTTGTCTTTTCTTCTACCATAGATATTCATGACACAAAGATCTGTATATTATGGTTCAAATCCCACCCAGGCAGGAAGGTTCCTTAGATTCTTATCTCCAATAAACTGCTCAGGAAGAGCCAGACACAAGTAGCACTGAGGTTCAACTGGTAGTCTCTTTGAGCAAAAAACAGGCTCAGGGACAGTGCCCAGGCCCAGACGTCAAACCCTAGGATAAACAAAACAACAAAAACAAAATGAAACCATACCCCAAACCTAGCATTTTTCTCATTGTATACATAGGTATATAAATAAGGAAATTTCTTCCTATGTTATGTACAGGTAGAAGAATAAAGATTTCAAACAATAACTCTCTTCATACCATGTTACACAAAAGTCACAAAACATGGCTCTTTTTCTAAATTTATAAATAAATAGCTTCTATTTATTCTCAACTCTTTCTAGATTATTCACATTATCATGTTATACATGAACTGCTGGAAATAACTATTAACTAAGTCCTAATTACAACTCTCTTGAAAGAATAGTCTAGACAAATGATTTGTTGAATCATTTGTGAATTTGTAAATTAAAACTTCTACTTAAAAAGTATTTTGTAGTATCCTATAGAATATGAAATTACAAGCAAAAGATATTTATTTTAAATCTAAATTCGAATTTAGTAAGGTCTACAAAGTCCTACACTAGATAACTTTGCTGTTTCTCCAGGCTTAAGCTTTTGTAATCCTTCATTATTTCTTTGGAATCCAACAGAATGATGCTAAATTTTCCAAATTTTTGGTTCGGAATACTGACGTATTTTGTATCTAGAAGTATTCTGTAATGAAGAGAGCATTTAAAACATGACTGAGGATGATATATGAGTTGCATTTCAATAGGAAACTTGACTTCTCAAAACATAATGACAAAATTAGCCCAAACTTCCAACTGTGTATTCCTTTCTTGTTCTTTGGTTTGTTTTATGGAGGCAAAATTATACTACCTAGTCCAGGGAACTTATTACTATTTAATCCACTCTCTAATCTCCTGTATTAGTCTGAGTGCTAGAATTCCAGACTTGTATCACATTGCCCTGCCATAGGTTCTTGGTTTATTTAACCGACAAACATGCTAGTAATTCTGAATTTCTCGGATGATCTTATCCATGACTGACTGCTCAAACTATTTCTGTGCAATTTTCAAAGATGTTCTAACATTTGACACAGGATATGAACATTTTCAGATGCACCTGCAGGGGTCTCTGATTCATTCTTCCATGGACCCAATCCCTTTAATAATTATTACTTGGCTCTTTTACTATCTCTGGTCAGTACCTATGTAATAGTCTCAATCTTTTGGGGGGAAAGTTCACTTGACGACTTTCTAATATTAAAAATTATCACTTGATTCTAGTCTTACTCAAGACATATTTTCTATTATTTTCTAACTTTTCTACACATTGTGAGAGTTGTTTCATATGTGTGTTTACACATATAAGATCTTCTGTGTGTATGTAAATGTTTGTATGTATGTATGCAAAAACCTCAGGCTATTATTGAGCACTCTTGCTTATAACTAATATCCCATCACTTGAGCCATTCGTCCAATGCAGCTTTTGGCTGGTTAATTATAGGTAGTGTTGCAAAGACTGTTCTGCCAAGGCTGGATGCAAAATGAACTTTTCAGACTCTTTTACATTCTTAGTTTTTATTTTTTCCAGGAGTATGGTTTTAAGCTACAAACATTTTTGTGGATGTAAAGTCTAACCTATAGCCTAGATTTTTAACTCAAGAATTCATACAAAGATAGATGAACATACCCATTACAAATCCTGAGTGTACACTGCTAGAAATGTGATCTTAAGCCTGGTACTGGTGGCTCAAACCTATAAACCTAGTTACTCAGGAGGTTGAGATCTGAGGATTGCAGTTCAGATCAAGCACCAGTAAGAAAGTTTTCTGAGGCACTTATCTCCAATTAACCACCAGAAAATGAATTGGAACTGTAGATCAAATTGTAGAGCTCTAGCTTTGAGCTGAAGAGGGGAAGGACATTGCCTAGGCCCAGAGATCAAGACCCACAACAATCAAAAAACCAAAAAAGAAAAAGAAATGTGATCTTATCCATCAGTTCATTGCTGCTATATTTCCTGCTCTCTCAACATGACCTTTTTTTCCAGTTGTCTATGCTCTTATATCTGACTTGTTTTGGAACCAGAATTAATCTTCTGTTCTACTTTTTACAAATTTGCATGATTAGCTACCATGATTTAGATCTAGTAGACAAGAAGATAGGCCTCTTCCTTCATATTCCACTTAGTAGTAAAGCTTTCCCTATATCACCCCCATAGATCTACATACTGGCCTTGGATTTTTTGTTTCAAAGTTGTCTTATTGAAGAGTCTTCTATAGTGTATTGAACCATTATACTTAAGCACAAAACTTCGTTTTCTCTTATTATTCCTATTGTTTCTCCTACTTCTAACTTATGTACACTTGGGAAATAATGCACAACACACACACTCACAAAAAATGTTTCTGAGAACATTCTTCCCACATAAAATTGGTCTTAATTACAGAGCACTTAGGAAGTTTTGAACTTAAAGTAGTCCAGGATGTATTTTTCATGTTTTTTATTGTAAAAATGGTTTAAAGAGGGGTTAGAGTTAAATACGAAAGTTAATGAGTACATTATCTATCAAGCGTTGTTACCTCCTCTTTTGTATTTCTCCTTCACTCCTTTTCCTCCCCACCAACCCAACTCCCTTCTCCCCTCCTCAAGTTGTAAAGCTAATTTTCTACATAGTGCCTTATACAAATCATTGTTAAAATAGGTCATACTGTATAATTGTTTAAGAATTTTGTTATTTCCCTTCCCCTCCCCGCATTAGAAAAATGTATATGCAAGATGCAGGTCACTGAAAATAAATATAGTGAAAACAGGGGTTATACACCATGGAAGAAGAAAATAGAAGAGAAACAAAAAAATCGCATACTACATGTTAGATACATTAAAAAAAATAGCAAGAAAGAAAAAGCAAGTTGTGTCCCTATCTTGGGTTCCATTTCACTTAACATCATCTTATATGGCCATATGTACATGAATGAGGTTTTATAAGCCATGCAAATTCCATATCTTCTCGCTATGAAGTTATCTCTGAAACACATGTTACCTCATGTCCAAAGACATACTTGTGCTATTTCAGTGAAGCCAGAAAACATTCATTTTACACGGAGCAGCACATGGATTGTTACTGGAAGTAAGTGGAAGGAATTGTTATTGCAAGAGAGGAATTGAACATAGAAAAATGACAAAGTTCAAGGTAATTTGTGCTGTCCTTTTTACGATACAAGAAAATAATACAAGGCTTGAAGGAAACTCTGTCCCTGACATTTTCAAGTTTTCCTTTACTTATATAAAACATGTCTGTAAACTTCTAGTTGAGAGTATAACAAAAGTTAACAATATGCCATTTGAAGCCCAGCATAGAATAAAAGGAAATAACTTTGTCTTAAAAGTTCTCCTGCAAAGAAACAAATATATGGGGGTTTTAAAGTGACTTATGCACGGATATTTCACTCCTGAGATGATTCTCCTGTTGCATGAGTCAGTTACCCAATTGTTTAGTCTGGTCCTGAGTTCTCCATAGCAATAAGGTTTCCAAAAAGCAGGATCCAGTGAGTATGATCAGCAAAAGGAGCCTCTTCTCAAACCAATGCTTTAAGGATGGTCACAAAGAAACAGGTGGTTTTTTTTCATTTGCTTGTTTGTTTATTTAGTTTGTGCTGGTTTTGGGGCTTGAACCCAGAGGGTGGCCCCGGTCCCTGTACAGTTGTCTTTCCTGCCCACCTGCCCCCAAATCTAGTACTCTATTGCTTGAGCCTAAACTCCACTTCTGGCTTTTTTTAGTGTTTAATTACTGATAAGAGTTAGACAGACTCCCCTTCCTAGGTTGGCTTTTAAATGAGATAGTAATAAATCCAAGTGACTTCAACTGTATGGACTTCTCTTTTTTAATTTTTATTTATTTTTTATTGTGAAAATACTGTACAGAGAGGTTACAATTAGATGGGCAAGATAATGAGTACATTTCTTATCAAGCATTGTAGCTCCCTCCTTTGTTTCCCCCTGGAATTCTCTTTTGAATCACGAAATATTAGATGAAGTTTATATAAATCTAATATTTGACAATTTTTAAAAGAAGAGAATATGTCCAACAAAGAAACCATACCTTAAATAGCTCAACAAAAGTAGGTGCACTGAATGATTTTGGAATATTTTTTTTTCTACTTGGGAAGATTACTATTGACATTGTTGTTCCTTTTGGGGAAACGTAAAGTCATATTTGCACTTTTTTGTTGGTCATGGGGCTTTAACTCTGATACTGGACCCTGTCCCTCAATTCTTCAGCTCAAGTTGAGCACTCTGCCACTTTTGGTACAGTACCACTTCTGGGTTTCATGTGGTTAATTAAAGATAAGAGTCTCATGGACTTTCCTGACCAAGCTGGTTTTGAACCACAATTCTGTGGTCTCATCTTTCTGAGTAGCTAGGATTACAGGTGTGAGCCACCAACATCCGTCTTATATTTGCATTTATGTGCACTTATTGACACTATGTAGACAAAGAATGGAAATTTGTATCAAATGATGACATTGCAACTTTTTAGGAAAACCGAGGTAGCAATAAATTTATCCCCATTTTCCATGTTGTTACATTAATGATTCATGTATTATGGGACTCTTATATTAGCATCTTCTTCTGTCTGCATTTGTCGACTTAGAATCAGAAATTGTTCATAGAGAAATATAAAAGACTGAGATTTTTAGAAAGCAAAGGAGTTCAGGTATGAAAGTACAGCATAGAAGGATATACAATTTATCACACAGAGATAAAGAATTAGCCTAATTACTAGAATGCTAAAGGCAATGAGGAATAAGCCTAGTGGATGACTAGTTCTTTAATAACAAAAAATGGTTCCCTAGAACATTTTGTGGTATAACTTAGTTATTACCATTTATTCCTTCCATCTGGAGTTATTCCTTCTCTTCTGTAAAAACTATAATTAGCCTCTCCCTTTTTGGTGCCATATCTTATCAAAAAGATTTCCAAATCTCACTTATACTATCCTTCTGATTGTGATTAGCAGTGACCACTCAAAAGCCTGGAAACTTTGAATTTCCAGAATTAATCTTCACCTGACATCTAAGCACATTCCTGGCATTAATTGCCATGACTTAATGAACAAATGTTTTTGGTTTTTTTCAATATTGTATACTAATATAGGTAAAGTACATGAATTAGGGACTATTGTCAGGTATCAGTACGGAAGGAGCAATTACATATTCCAAGTATGAGTTGTTTATTTTCCATTTACTAACTAAATATTTTTTGTTGTTCTTGTTGTTTTGCCAGTCCTGGGGCTTCAACTCAGGGATAGGGAATTATTCCTCAGCTATTTTTGTTGTTGTTGTTCTAGGCTAACCCTCTACCACTTGAGACACAGCACTATTTCCAGTGGTTCTTTTTCTGTTTATGTGGTACTGAAGAATTGAACCAAAGTTTTCATGCATGCTAATCAATCAACGTACTGTGAAGCCACATTCCCAGAGCCCTAAATGGCTTTCTTAAGATGGCATTACTTTTTCATTCTGTAAATATGTATCATAATTTTAGCCAGAAATTTTTGCTAGAAAAGGACATTGAACACAGTACTGAGTCCAGTAAGCCTAGATGGACAATGAATAACCGTCATGGTCTAGCCAGAGCACAGAGGGGCTTACCTCATGGAGCTGGAACAACAGACTGAGCAAGACAACTCCTGACCCACAGCCCACCTCCAGAATGAGAGAGCCACATTGGTTCCAGCCACATGGGGATGCTGGGCCACCTCCTCTAGCATCCATTAAATAAGTTAGAGAGAGAGAGAGAGAGAGAGAGAGAGAGAGAGAGAGAGAGAGAGAGAGAGAGAGAGAGAGAGAGAGAGAGAGAGAGAGAGAGAGAGAGAGAGAGAGAGAGAGTCATAATTTCACTTAAGCCAGGTGCTGGTGGCTCAGGCCTATAATTCTAAATACACAGGAGGTTGAGATATGAGGACTATGTTTTATAGGCAACCTGGGCAGGAACATCTGTGAGACACTTATCTCCAAAGAATCACCAGAAAACCAGAAGTGGTGCTGTGACTCAAATGGCAGAGTGCTAGCCTTGAGCTGAGGAGATCGGGAACAGTGCCCAGGCCCAGAGTTCAAGCCCCATGGCTGACAAAAAGTGGACTTCCCACCACAAGAAGTGGACTGAATAGCACCCATTATCCTAGGGAGCATGGCAGAAAAGTCAGGCTGAGCTTCCTGTCAGCTCTCTTATTTTATTTTTTGTTTATTTTTATTATGAAAGTGATATTCCA
The DNA here is from genome assembly GCF_024711535.1 of Dipodomys merriami. Classification (NCBI taxonomy): domain Eukaryota; kingdom Metazoa; phylum Chordata; class Mammalia; order Rodentia; family Heteromyidae; genus Dipodomys; species Dipodomys merriami. The sequence goes on from NW_027203821.1 coordinate 20,148, forward strand.
AAGGGTGGGTTACAGTTACAAAAGTAAAAGTAGTTTTTTCTTTACAGTGTTATCACTTCCTCATTTTTTCCTGCTTCCCCCAACACTGATATCCCATTTCCCCAAAGTTGTAAAGTTCATTTCTAACATAGTGATTAGTGTATATCACTTTTGCTTTGGTTAATCTTTGTCCGACCATTTCTGTGATTTCCCTTCCCTTCCCCAAATCAGATAAACTTATGTATAAGACAAAGGGTACAGAAATCAAAAACAGTGACTACAGGGAATAATCCAAAGGGGAAAAAGTAAATAGAAATAACTAAAAGCAGTTCACTATACAATCATCTTGTATCCATTTCTTGGAGCTCATTTCAATAAGCATCATTTTCTATGATGACATGCATATAACTATTGAGCTGTTGTGATCTTTTATAAGAATATCCTAGATATATTCTAGTTTTTTTTAATGAGTGAAAACATGTAGCCTATGATTCTTTGGGTGTGGCTTGTTAGATGTATTATGTTTTCCAAGTCTTTCCATTTCCTTACAAATGGGGCAATGTCATTCTTTCTGACGGAAGCATAGAATTTTGTTGTGAATATATATGAAATTTTCTCGATCGATTCATCTACTGAGGGGCATCTGTATTGGTTCCCTATCTTAGGTATGATAAATACTGCTACAATTGACATAGTTGTGATGGTAACTTTAGTGTGGCCTTGTCTGTGGTCATTTGGGTAATTGTCCAGATGTGGGATTGCTGGGTTAAAGGGGAGATATTCTGAGGATCCTGTATACTTCTTTATGGAGTATTTGAACAAGTTTACTTTTCAACAAATTGTGTAGTAACATTCCTGTTTGGCTACATTCCCACCAGACCAGCCTCTGTTATTATTAGTTTTCTTCATAATGGTTATCAAACTGGGGGGAGGTGGAATCTCAATGTTGCTTTTATTTGTATTTCTATGGCCAGAAATGTTGCATATTCCTTCATGTTTCAATTGGCCATTGATATTTCTTCTTCAGAGAGGTCTCTCTTTAAATCTTTAGCCCACTTATTAAGAGGGTTGTTTCTTTGAAGATTTGTTTTTTGGGGGAGTTAACTGCTAGGGCTCTAAATATATTTGAGATGTAAGGCCATTGCCTGTTGCAGAGCAAGTAACGAACTTCTCCCAATCTGTGTGCTTTCTATTTATCTTTCTATCTATGTAAGTTCTCTTCTTAGATTTGGTAAGGGTCTGCCAAGTCTGTTAATTTATTGAAACAACCAATTCTGTTTTGTTGAATTTTTTATGTTTTAGTTTGTCTTTATTTAGATATTTCTGATTTAATTTTTTTATTTGTTTCTGTCTTGTGCTTTGGGTTTGGCCTTTTTCCTGTTTCCAAGAATTTTCAGGTATATAATAAAAAAAAAGACTTCAGATTTCCCCAATTGCTTGATGTAGGCACTTAAAGTTATAAATTTTCCTCTAAGTACTGCATTTACTGTTTCCCAGAGGAGTTGTTATTTTGTGTGATCAATTTGTTAAATTTCAGAAACTTTCAGATTTTCATTCTAATGTATTCAGTGCCTCACTGGTCATTCAGAGATGTGTTGTTCAGTCTTCATGGGTTTGGGAACTTTTTTTTGCTTTAGCTTTTTTAATTCTAAGTTTATTCTGTTGTGGTCTGACAAGATATGGATATTCAAATAATTTTTCTTTCAATTTGGATAGAATTTCTATGTGATATAGGATATGTTCTATTTTGGAGACTCTTTCTCGAGCTGCTGAGAAGAATGTGTATACTGATGCTGAATGTATATTCTGTAGATGTCTGTTAGGGCTAGGCGTTCAATGTAGTTATTTAGGTCTTCAGTTGCTTGGTTGAGTTTTTCCTGGATGACCTATCCATGCATTTCAATGATGTGTTGAGAAATGTTTTTTTGGTTAAGTAATATTTGTTTGATGAAGTGGGGTGCTCCAGCCATTGATACTTAGACTTGATATATCTACCTAATGGAGATGTGCCTTTATCAATATGTAATGTCGCTTCCTAGTAATTTTATTTTGAATTCTATTTTATCTTATGTTAGTAATTCTACTGTGGCCTGTTTATGGTGTTCATTTGCTTGAAATTTTTCCTTCCAGCCTTTCAGTTTGAGTATGTGTTTGTTTTTGTCAATAAAATGTGTCTCTTGTTTGGGAAAATTATATTAAGAGAAAAAAGAAAGGAATGCAGACAAAGAGCAATATAGGTTTCATGGATTCATTCATTTATTGAAACTAGAAGGTGCATACAAATCTATAAATAAACAAGACAGATTCTACTTCGTCCCAGTTAATATGGCCATTACTAAGAAAACTAACAATAGCAAACGCTGGCCAATTGGGAACTCTATTACACTGTTGGTGGGAAATTAAACTGGTTCAACTATTGTGGAATGCAGTACGGAGTTTCCTGAAAAGACTAAACCTATATCTCCCTTAAGCCCCAGTAATTTTCCTCATGGGCAGTAATCCAATCAATAACAAACAGCCTCACATGAAAGCTACCAGTATATCCATGTTCAGGGCCCAGGCCCAGAGTTGAAGGACTGGAAAAAATTTACCACTGCTGGTATTTGTTTCTGCAAATATGAACCATTTGATATAAGATAACAAATGAATCTATTTTCAATAGCTAGTTTAGGACTTAAAGGTAGTGGGTGATAAAATGGCTCCTTTGTTGAGTGTTAGGAGAAGATGTAGGCAGTCCATGAAATGAGGATATGTTGTTGTTGTTCGAGGTGCTTGAAGTCTGGGCTTGGGCACGGTTCCTGAGCTCTTCAACTCAAGGTGACTGTTCTACCTCTTGAGCAACAGTGCCTCTTCTGGTTTTCTGGGGGTTAAATGGAAATAAGAGTCTCAGGGACTTTCTTGCCCAGGCTGTCTTTGAATTGAAGTCCTCAGATCTCAGCTTCTTGAGTAGCTAGGATTACAGCTGTGAACCACTGGCACCAGGTAAAAATGGGGAATTTTTAGAAAAGAAAATCGCCCTCTTTACCTGTGTCTAAATCTCAGATATTACTATTGGAACACTTCACATTTTACTCATTTCATCAGATATTTGTAAATTTTCTCTTTTCCTTCATGTGGGAATACTGCAGTCAATATCAATTCAGCTGGGGGACTGGATCATTTGTATGGTAATTGCTAGCACCTAATTTAAGAACTTTTACATAAAAAGAAATAAAACCCTCATTTGGAATAATTGTGTTTTCTTTTTATTACAAATCTGTGCTGGATTACTTCCTTATGTGATATTGGACCTTCTAAGAGAATGATGACATTTTCATTCTCTTCAGCCTTCTCCCACATATGGCCAAATATTTAAGAATTCAAACATTTGAATTGATAATTGATTAAGCTGACTTCTAAGAAAATGTGAATTTCTGGAATTTGGCCTGCTGTCTTTTTCTTACATGCACAGGCTTTCTATGATTTATTTGTTCTACAAGGAATTCTACTTTCCAATCTTTGTGTGACCAATTTTAGTCTCTCTGATCAGTCTTTTTGACCCTCTCTCTGGAGTCTCATTTGAGTTTGCTTCATAAAAAATATTTTAGTTATCTGGTAAATGACTCTCAGCATCAGTTTTTTGCCTGACTTCATGTAGGCTGTAATAGCAACCCTGCCTGGCTATGCTTACTGGAGTGCTTTTTGTGTGTTTGTGTGTGTGTGTGTGTGTGTCTGTGTGTGTGTTTTGTTTTGTTTTAGAGGTCTAGGATTACTATTCAAGTTAGTAGTTTCTCTTGGCCCCTGTGATCCCCTGGCTTAGAGTCAATGGGTTTTTCTAAAACTACAAAGAACAGCTTACTAAATTCCTGTTTTAATTGTCCCACAATGAGGCAATCAGGCATCATTGCAAAGCCATCAATAGTGCTTTGTAACCACTTACAGAAGTTGTCTATCAAGATGGCTTTCCAAGGTTGACTGTGAAAATTGTTCATTTCCAACTAGGCAACATAAAGCACATCACATTCCTGGGATCAAACTTTTGGAAGGAAGGTTCCTCTTCCTTCCTTCTCTTATGATAGATCAAACCATAATATTATTCAGTTATGGAGACTGGAGCACATTTTCTCAAGAATATTCTGTAGTGTAAAAAAGGACCAACTTTCAAAATAAAGGTGAAAATACTTGTCTACTACAGACTGATTTATCTTGTTTATATCTGTTTATATTTTCATTACTTCAAACACATGGATAATTTATATTGGTATTAGACAAGTGGCAAAGGATTAATGGAATAAGCATTCAGTTTACTTTTGTATATCCAATATAATACAATACATTAGCCCATTATGGAAAATTAACTACAACTGTAGAAAAAATGTCAGGAATATAAAATAAGCCTCAAGATAAGGTGAGGAAATGGCGGGGGAGAAGCTGGAGGCTAAACAAACTTTAGCATAAAAAGCAGTTTTAGTGTTCCAGTGAACAGTACTAGGCCAGAGAATTACACCAAGTGTGCCATCACAGTACAGAGAGTTTGGCCAGAGAGGGAAAATCAAGGCCAAGAGACAGATCTGAGCACTTGCCAGGAGCTGTGGCATCGGCAGCAGCTGTCACACCTGCAACAGAGAGGGTCTGGGACAAACGCACCAGATGCAGCGGGCAAGCTGATTCTACACAACACCAGCAAGAACTGACAAGGAGCAGATATCTGCACACTGCAGATAGCAGATCAGAGATAACCCAGGAACCAAGACTCTGGCATCATGAGTAGAAGCCTGACATCCTCAATCCTTCTCATGGATCAGAGGAGGGAAGGCATTCATCCCCCACCCCACTACTGGAGAGCTACATCTTTGATACTGACAAAGGCTCTGCTGAACTGCCAGTTCCAATTCAGGCCTTGGGAGATAACAAGACAGCTATTTGGCAGGTCACAGGAACCTGCCCAGACTTGCCAGGCTCAACTCCACCAGAAAAAAGTCACCCACCCCAGGCAGAGGAAATCTGCCACCTGGGAGTGGCTTTCTTCATTGGGTAAACAGAGCCAGAGGCTGCCCCTCCCTACAGCAGCCTAGTCAATTGAAATTCAGTAAACATAAACTCTGAGAAAGGCTCCAGGCTGTGCTCTGTGAGTGTCTCAGAAGCTAGCCCCTCAGGGAAAAGCTACTGTTTGCTGAAAGGCCTCAACTCAACCCAGAACCTAGCCTCATCAAAGCATCGCCAAACAAGAGAAAACAGACATCTCCCTCTTTTGCAATACTCAAAACAGATCCCTCTCCCACTGAACTAGCCTGAGAGGAGGATCACAAAATCCTCGGTAAAGCAGAGCATTTTCTGCTTGCCCAAACAAACTGCCTTAAGTAACCAATCAAACCGCAGGAAAACCAAACACCACAAGCAGACCAGGGACTCCACCAAGAGGCTGGTTATGACACAAGGGAAATACAGGATCTTCCCATCTCCCAGCCCACAAAAAAAAAATCAAAGTACTTTCTTTTTGTTTTTGTACCTTATTTTTATTATTTTTATTTTTTGGTTTTTTAAAATTTTTGTTTTTATTGTTTATTGTTTTCTTCCTCATATAATTTTTATTTTAGGTGAATATATGTGTGTGCTTATTTTTTAATCTCTATTGAACTTTTGATCCTTTTCTTTCTTCCTTTCTTTCTTTCTTTCTTTCTATCTTTTCTCATTCTTTTCACTTCTTCTCTTTCATTCTTTTCTGCATGACTTAATTGCTGTTCTGCTCAACCTCAAATATACCCGTCGTCGATTATTAGATCTTATACTTTATTGTGTACACACTTAATCCAGAAATTTATTACTCAATTCAAAACCTCTTAGACTTAAATTCTTTAATAGCAGTATTACTTCTTTATACCCATATAACATTTTAAAACATTTTTATTTTTCTAGTTTTTCATGTTTCCTTTCTATGCCTCACCTCCTCTAATCCCATCCCCATTCTTCTCTGAATACTGCTTCTTCAAACTTGAGTTTTTAAGGGTTTCAATTTTTAATATTAAATTTTTGTTTTTCCATTTTTTCTTGTGATTTTTTTCCTTTTTCTTCTTTTTTCTTACTCTTTTTTCTCTCACTGCTATCATTCTGTCCAATCAATTTCCCTCTTTGAGATGAGGACATGGTTAAATCCGCTCTTCCTCACCTTCCCACATCCCTCCAATCCTATTGTTCCCCAAATTTTACCTAAACCTAATAATTTCTGGTTGCCAAATTCTCCTTTGCTGTTCTTAGGCCATTAAGACATAGTTGTTTGATGTTCAATAGATTGTATCTCTTGAACCAGATTGTATCTGCAGACTTCTGACTGTGCAACTACGGACTTTGGTTGATGCTTAACTTAAAATAGTGTTCTAGCACAAAACATGTTATTCTCATCCCAAATGGGCAGAACAAGCCTGAAAAACACAAGAAAAATGGCAAGCCTGGGGTTCTCAACTCCCATTCATGACAATCAGGGGAGAGAAGAGATAAAGAATAATCCAGAGGAGAGTTCCCAAAAAGCTCGGCAAACACTACAGAAAAACAGGGTAAATGGAAAGAGTTAAAACCTGCAAAACTCTCAGTGTGAGCATGATAGGGAGAGAGAGGAGGCAAACCAAAGATCAATACAGGAGACTCGTGAGCTTGAGGAAGCTACTCAAAGATTGATACAGGAATTTCGTGAGCAGATTGAGAACACTCAAAGAGAAATAAAGGAATTGTATGAGCAGGATGAGATCAGAGAAAGAGATAGACAGGAATTGTGTGAGTAGGTTGAGATCAGTCAAACTGATAGACAGCAATTATGTGAGCTGGCTGAGAACAGACAAAGAGAAAGTCAGGAATGGCGTGAACAGGCTGAGAATACTCAAAGAGAAATACAGGAAATGTGTAAACATGGGGATCTTAATCAAAGAGAAATACAGGAACTGAGAGATCGGGATGAGAAAGGACAAAATCAATGGAGGCATTAATGGAATACAGGAACAGAGAGCTGAAAGAAATCAGGGAGACTGTAAAGGGAATGCTCAGTGGAGAACAACAGAAGGAATGGGAGTCCTAGGAAACCATAACAAATCAACTAAGTGATTTGAGAATAAACAATGAACACCAAATTAAGGAAATAAAGAACTTCTTACAAGATCTAGAACAAAGGTCCAACAAAGAATTTGAAGTCATCAAAGTCGACCAATTAGAAGGAGAAGAAATAAAAAACGAAGTAGAAAGTTTTGACAGTAGGTTAGACCATGTAGAAGATTGAATCTCAAGGATTCAATACAGCCTAGATACTATAGAGAAAGAAAATAAAACCATCCAAGACAAATCCAAGAAATATGATTTATCTATTCAATTCTATTTGGAAAACACCATCAGAAAGCCTAATCTGAGGATAATGGGTGTAAAGGAACACCTAGAGTCAGAAGTTAATGGTCTAGGAAATTTGTTTAACAGGATCCTAGCAAAGAACTTCAAACATGCAAAAAAATAGGGCTATTCAAATACAAGAAGCTTTTAGAACTCCAAATAGACCAGACCAGAACAGGACATCCTACTGTCAAATTATTATCCGCACAGGATCAATTCAGACCAAGAAAAAAATCCTTAAAGCTGTCAAGGAGAAAAGATCAATAACCTATAAAGGGAAACTAATTAGAATCACCTCACATTTCTCAGCAGAGACAATTAAAGCAAGAAAAGCCTGGAATGATGTATGCCATGCCCTAAAGACAAGCAACTTTCAACCAAGAATACTGTATCCAGCTAAACTCTCCTTCATAACTGAAGGTCAAATAAAAATCTTCCGTAGCAAAGAAAAATTGAAACAATATATCTCCACCAAACCAGCTCTACAAAGATACCTAAAGATGTCCTACACATAGAAAACCCACAAGACCACAATAAACACCAAGAAACCACACCCAAACTGAGAATCCAAGAACCATAGGAAGAACCCTGTTGTGGCAGCCGCAAAGAAGGTGAATAAAAGGGCAAGAACTCAAATACCTCTAAGTCCTATCTCTTAACATTAATGGACTTAACGCTCCAATTAAGCGACATATACTGTCTAGTTGGATTAAAAAGGAAGATACTTCTACCTATTGCCTTCAGGAATCCCACCTTCTCCATGAAAAACTACACATTTTGAATGTGAAAGGCTGGAACAAAATCTATCAAGCAAACGGGTCCAATAAACAGGCAGAAGTTGCAATACTAATATCAGATAAAATAGACTTCAAATTAAAATTAGTTAGAGGAGATAAAGAAGGTCTCTTAATACTAATTAAGGGATCTCTACTTCAGGAGAGATTACAATTCTAACTCTCTATTCGCCAAACAATGGAGCATCCAAATTTATACAAGAAACACTACTTTCTTTCAACTCTCATATATATCCAAATGCATTAATTGTCAGGGGCTTTAATACACCACTATCCCCACTAGATAGATCAACTTGGCAAAAAATCAACAGAGAAACCGCAGATATAAAAAACTGCAAGGATCAACTAGATTTAAAAGACACCTACCAAATATTTCACCCAGCAGCATCAGAATATATGTTCTTCTCAGCAGCACATGGAACATTTTCCAAAATAGACTACATTTTAGGTCACAAAGCAAATATTTCCAAATTCAGAAACACTGAAGTAAAATCTTGCATTCTCTCAGATGACAAAGGAAAAAAATTAGAACTCAACACCAAATGCAACAAAAGAAAGTCCTGTAACATATGGAGGCTGAACAACACACTGTTGAACCACAAGTAGGTCATGGAAGCGATTAGAAACGAAATTCATGTGTTCATGGTATTCAACAAAAATGAGCACACAAACTACTAGCTCCTCTGGGACACAGCAAAGGCGGTACTCAGAGGCAAGTTTATATCTTTGAGCTCTTACATCAACAAATTCGATAGATCTGAAACTAACAATTTAATGAGACAGCTGAGCCTCCTTGAAAAAGAGTAAGATAAACCCCAAACCAGTAGATGGAAAGAAATAATTAAAATTAAATCAGAATTAAATGAATTAGAATAAAAAAATAGAAAGAATCAACAAATCAACGAGTTGGTTCTTTGAAAAAAATCAACAAAATAGACAGACCCCCAGCAAATCTTATCAGAAAAATAAGAGAACACACCCAAATAAACAAACTCAGAGATGAGAATGGAAATGTCACCACAGAAACAAACAAGATTCAGAAAATTATAAGGGAATGATTTTCAAACCTTTATGCTAATATGTTTGAGAACTTGACAGAAATGGAACTTTTCCTAGCAAATATCAACAGGCCAAAACTAAATCAGGATAAGTTAAACCATCTTAACAACCCCATATCAAGCATTGAAATAGAAAAAGCAAAAAGAGACCACCCATCTAAGAAAAGCCCAGGACCAGATGGTTTTACAGCAGAGTTCTACAAGGCCTTCAAAGCAGAACTCACACCAATGCTCCTTCAAATTTTTAATGGAATTGAAAGAGAAAGTTTACTACCAAATTCATCCTATGAATCTATAGTAACCCTCATCCCAAAACCAGGCAGGGACTCATCAAAGAAAGAGAACTATAGACCCATTTCTTTGATGAACATTGATGCAAAACTTTTCAACAACATTTTGGCCAATCGACTTCAAAAATTTATCCAAAAAATCATAGGTCACAATCAAACAGGATTCATTTCAGGAATGCAAAGCTGGTTCAATATACGCAAACAAGATAACATAATTCACATCAACAAGAGCAAGAATAAGAACCACATGGTTATCTCAATAGATGCAGAGAAAACATTTGACAAGATCAAACACCACTTTATGATGAAGTTTCTGCAAAGACTAGGAATCCATGGAACCTTCCTCAGTACAATAAAAGCTGTATATTAAAACCTCAAGCCAGTATTATGCTCAATGTTGAAAAATTAACTCCATGTCCTCGAAACTCAGGAACGAGACAAGGATGCCCACTCACTCCATTGTTCTTCAATCTAGTATTAAAATGCCTAACTACAGCAATAATACAAGATGCAAACATCAAGGGGTTCCAAATAGGAAAAGAAGAAGTAAAACTCTCCCTTTTTGCAGATGACATGATCTTGCATTCAAAGAATCCCATGGACTCTGCTCCCAAATTCTTCAAGATGATTCACAATTTTGTCAAAGTAGCAGGGTATAAAATTAGCCTTCAAAAATCAATGGCTTTTCTATATGCCAACAATGAGAAAAGTGTGACTGAAATCAGGAAAGCAACTCCATTTGTAATAGCCCCACAAAAAATAAAATACCTAGGAATTAACCAAACAAGTGAAGGACATCTATGATGAAAACTTTGAAAACCTGAAAAACGAAATCAAAACAGAACTTAGAATTTGGCAAAAACTCCCATGCTCCTGGATTGGAAAAATCAGCATTGTGAAAATGGCCATACTTCCCAAGGCTATCTACAAATTCAATGTGATACCCATCAATATTCCAATCTTATTCTTCAAGGAAATAGAAGAGGCAATCCAAAAATTCATATAGAACAATAAAAGACCCTGAATAACAAAAACAATCTTTAACAGAAAGAACAGTGCTGCAGGAATATCAATACCAAATTTCAAACTCTACTACAAAGCCATAGTAATCAAAATAGCTTGGTACTGGCACAAGAACAGACCCCAGGACCACTTGAATAGACTTGAAAACCCACAAATGAACCTAAAGACCTGTAGCCATCTAATCTTCGATAATGGAGCTAAAAAAAAAAAAACCGAATGGAAGAAAGACAGCCTCTTCAGTAAATGATGCTGGTGAAATTGGTTAACTACTTCACTTACTATAATTTTTTCCAAACCTTTCCATTTCCTAACAAATGGGGAAATGTCATTCTTTCTGATGGAGGCATAGAATTCCATTGTGTATATATACCACATTTTCTTGATCCATTCATCTACTGAGGGGCATCTGGGTTGGTTCCATATCTTAGCTATGGTAAATAATGCTGCAATAAACATAGTTGTGCTGGTAGCTTTAGTGTGGTCTTGCTTATAAACATTTGGGTAAATGCCCAAAAGTGGGATTGCTGGATCATAGGGGAGATCTATGTGAAGTCTTTTGAGGAACCTCCATACAACTTTCCAAAGTGATTGAACAAGTTTACATTCCCACCATAATTAAGTAAGGTTCCTTTCTGTCCACATCCGCTCCATCATCTGTTGTTGTTAGATTTCTTGATTTTTGCTGTTCTAACTGGAGTGAGGTAATATCTCAATGTTGTTTTGATTTGCATTTCTTTTATGGCTAGGGATGTTGGACATTTCTTCATGTGTCTATTGGCCATCCTTCTTTCTTCTTCAGAGAAGCTTCTCTTTAAGTCTTTTGCCCATATTATTTATTGGGCAGTTGTTTCTTTGAGGATTTGTTGTTGGGTGTTTTAATTTTTTGATAAAATTATATTAAGTGAAGTAAGCCAGGCCCAAAGAAACATAGGTCCCATGGTTTCCCTTATTTGCAATATCTAGTATAGGTATGAGTCAAGTGGAAAAGGTCAGATAATGTGATGTTAGGAAAATGAACCCTTAAATATGTATTTTAATGTTTTCGTTTCTTTCAGACATGTGTTTCTAACGCATTTATAAGACTATTTCTTTGTTACTTTGTATGTCCCTCCCCGACAGTGTAACCCCCGCTTTCACTACATTTGATGTCAGTATAGCATGTGGAGGAGATGGGGACAAACAAGTCGTTTAAGGATTCAGGTGGACCTGTTGCAACAATGAGAAGTACAAAATGTCATGTCAAAACCAGCTTTACAATGTCGGTGTGGGGGGGGAGGGGGGTATGATTGGGTTGGGGGGAGGGGGGAGGCTGGGAAGGGAGGTGAAGGGTAAACAAAGGAGGAGGATGCAATGCTTGGTAAGAAATGTATGCATTATCCTGCCCATGTAATTGTAACCCCTCTGTACATTATGTTCTCAAATAAAATAAAATAAAATTTAAAATTTAAAAAAAATTGGTTAACTACTTATGGAAAACTAAAGCTAGAACATTATATATCACCTTGCACCAGAATCAACTCCACATGGATCAATGACCTCGGAGTCACAGCAGACACTCTGAAAACATTACAGAATGGAGTAGGAGAAACCCTAGGTCTCCTTGGCATAGGCCGAAATTTTCTTAATAGAGCCCCAGAAACACAACAAATGAAAGAAAGGTTGGAAAACCGGTATTGCATGAAATTGCAGAGCTTCTGCATGGCAAAGGACATAGCTTGGAAGATCAATAGAAAGCCCACGCATTGGGAGAAGATTTTCACTAGCCATACAACAGACAAGGGTCTGATATCTAAAATATACCTGGAACTTAAAAAATTAAATCCCTCCAAAACAAATCTTCAAACCAACAATTGCCCAATAAATGACTGTGCTAAAGACTTAACGAGAAACTTCTCTGAAGAGGAAAGAAGGATGGCCAATAGACACATGAAAAAATGCTCAAGTTCTAGCCATAAAAAAATGCAAATCAAAACAACAATGATATACCACCGCATCCCAGTTAGAATGGTTATAATAAAAATTTCTAATAACAACAGCTGCTGGAGGGCATACGGACAGAAGGGAACTTTACTGCATTGTTGGTGGGAGTGTAAACTTGTTCTACCACTTTGGAAAGCAGCATGGAGATTCCTCAAAAGACTCCACATAGAGTTCCTTTATGAGCCAGCAATCCCACTTTTGGACATTTACCCAAATGATCACAAACAAGACCAAACTAAAGCTACCGGCATGACTATTTTTATTGCAGCATTATTTACCATAGCTAAGTTATGGAACCAACCCAGATGCCCCTCAGTAGATGAATGGATCAAGACAATGTGGTATATATACCCAATGGAATTCTATGCCTCCATCAGAAAGAATGCCATTGCCCCATTTGTTAGGAAATGGAAAGACTTGGAAAAAGTTACATTAAGTGAAGTAAGCCAGGCCCAAAGAAACATAAGTCCCATGGTTTCCCTTATTTGTAATAACTAAGTTCAGATAAGTTGATGTTAATGGAATGAACTCCAAGATAAGTATTTAAATGTTTTTTTTCCTTTTATGCAATTGTTTCTATCATATGTATAAGAGGATGTTTGTCTTGAGCCTCCCTCTCTTTTTCGTGTTCTTTGTTTTGTTGAATGTTGCAGATCTGACGGGAGTATTCTTCTGCTGGTGTTCTCGTAGTAGTTCTTGTCCTCAGCTCTCTCATGGAATCTTGTTGTTTCAGACATCTGAGAGCTGTGATGGGAAAGATGGGCTGGCCACATTCCCAGGCTCTGGGAACTCCTCTATTCTCCCACTCAGTGACTAAGAGTTCAATATCCTAACTTACTCCAAAGTTACCTCGAATCTCTTGCTCACCACTCAGCCACCTCTACTTTCCTCAATCGCTGGTAGTGGTGTCAACCAACAGAGGGAATTCTGGTGCTGCAGGGCAGCATGGAATGTGGGCCAGCATTCTTGAATCCCATTGGTCAGAAAGAACCAGGAAAGAATGGGTTTGTGGCCGGAATCCTGTGATGCATGCAGCATGGGCGGAGTAAAAATGACAGCGGCTTCACCAGACCCTTTCCCAGAGAACTATGTCCAATTCAGTTGGGTACAAAAGGGTGACCTGCTTTACTTGGATGGCTGCACAAATTGTTGTGTATGGCTGTTTGTTGCCAGTCTCAGACCTTGAACTCAGGATCTGGGCACAGTCTGTGAGCTGCATTGGATCAAGGCTAGCGTGAGCCACATGTCTCTTCTTGTGGCTTTGTTTCCACTTAAGTTGGATAGTTGTCTCAAGGACTTTCCTGCCTAGGGTGACTTTGAACATGACCCTCCTTTCACAGCCTTGTAAGTATCAAGGAGGACTGCTGAGAGCCACTGGTGCCTGCCTAATCATTTGTCTTGCTGATGTTCTTGGACAGACCGGTGAGTTCCCTATCCTCAGGTTTAAGTGGTGGGAGCTGGAACCCACAGTTCGAATCCTGGTCCTCCCACTTTCAAATGGCAGGAGATACTAAGAAACTCATTTATCCATATGAATACCAATGGAATGTGATGTATGTCATGATTGAATGGGCAGTTCTTGAATGATTCCAGTATAAAATTATACACAATTATATTATAGTACACTGATCGATTTTAGTTAATACTTTATTAAGCATTTCAACAATCACATTCATAAAATGGAGGCCGAATGAAATACCTAAGAATTGGGTTTCATATAGCATAGAGATGCCATTTTTCTTGCCAGGACTGGGATTTGAACTCATGGTCTTGGTAACTCTGTTGCACCGTGTGGGAAGAGGAAGCTTGCCTCCTTGAAGTCAAGAAATTCAATCTGTTCCTTAGGCCTGAAATCGATCCTCTGCACTAAATAAAATCCTATTCATGTACATTTTAAGTATATGATTTATATTTACACACATATGTATGTACATATTGAGTGCAGTATATTTATTCATTTTATTTTTTGTTTTGTTCATGTATTGACTTTATTTTATTGTCTATTATGGCACATAGAACAATGATTACATTGATTACATATGATATAGGTGTACATATGTATTCTGCTTCATATCTGACACCCAGGACTTTCACAGAAAAGGAAAACATGTGTCACCATCAGCTTTTTATTCCATGATTCGTTGTTTGGGAGTTCTGACATCTGATCTCATGGCCTACAGGGACAAATTCATGAATGGGTCACTGTCAGCATGCCATCCTGGGGCAAATTGAGCTGACAGGAAGTTCCCATGGCCTGAGATTGAGCCCCAGCGGTTGACAAAATAAGAACAGATTGACACTCAGATGGTAGTACGCTAATAAATATATATCTTTATAGAGTGCCAGAGATGTCTATCCATTATTCAGTTATATAGACTACATTCCTACCATTCTTGGGTATTATTATACCTCCATGTAATTAATGTTATTGTTTTTATCCTCAATGAGATGTACAAGTCGTTATGTTGAAAACTAATTTTACAACTTTGGTGTGGGGGTGTGGTGAGGAAGGAGGGTTGGGGAGGATTGGGTTGGGAGGCGGGGGAAGGATGTTAATGGATGGGAAAGGGAAACAAAAGAGGAAGCTACAATGCTTGATAAGAAATGTACTCATTATCTTCCCCATGTAATTGTAAACCCTCTGTACATTATTTTCACAATAAAAAAATAAATAAATAAACTCTTAAGTAAATTGGTGTCCTGAAATCATTGCATCCCTGTAAGAAAGAGTATTCTTTTAATGTTTCATATTATATAAAATCAACCAGCCGACTAAAACCATGATGTCTAATTTTATACGAGTATCATTCATGAGCAACTCATTCAACAGTGACATTTATAACATTCCACCGTTATTCTTATAGATTGAAATGAGTCTCTTAGGATCTCCCATCTTCCAGAAGTGACATGACTGGGATTCGACTCTAGTCCTATATTGCCCTGCAAGACTATGGCCCAATAGCCCAATAGCCCACCAGCCTTAAGCAATGCAAGGTGAAGTACCCTTTGGAGCTGTGTCATTCAGACCCAGATGGTCATGGTGCAAAATCTAAAAAGGCCATCCCACTACTTATTTTCTGTGCATTCCCCCCCAGCTTGCAAGGCCTGGAGGTCTAGGATCCCAGGATCGTCTGTGGTTCCAGTGGCTGCACCACAGCCTAGGGTGATGGAAGCTGAGGCAGAGTTGCCATGACCTGAGTTCAAGAACTTGCTTGGCAAAAAAATTTCCCTGGCTTGCAATTGGTGCTGTTTTATCTGCCAGGCTTTGGATTTGAACTTAGGGTCTGGGTAACTCTGCAGCACTGTGGATGAAAGGGAAGCTCACCATGCTTGAGGACAAGAAAGTCAGGCCTGCTCCCTAGGCCTGAATTCATGCCCGAGCCCTGGGAAACACACTATTTATATACATTGTAAAGATAGGATTTGTACCTACCTATTGATGTTCAGTCCATATCCTGTTTGTTGTGGTTATCTATTGTATTTCGGTTTTATTCATTTATTTACCACTTATTTTATTGACTGTGATAACACGCATTCCATTTATTATATTGATGACATCCTATCACATATATCTAGATTTGTAGACATGTTCTCTTTCATGTCTTACACCCAGGACACTCAGAGAAAAGGAAAACAGGTGTTACACTCCACTTCTTACTCCATGATACAAATGTTGGCAGTGCTGGGACCTGAGCTCAGGGCCTAGCAGACCCAATTCATGAATGGGTGTGTCAACATGGCAAACTCTAGCCCAGGAAGCTGCCAGGCAGTTCCCAGACCCTGAGATCGAGCCACAGGGGAGGACAAAATAGCCATACATGGATAGGCAGGTGGTAGTATACCAATAAATACGTTTGTATAGAGTGCCAGAGACATCTGCCTAGGATTCAAGTATATCAACTAGGTTCCTACCAACTCTTAGGTAGTTATTATGCCACCATTGAAGAAATAAGATTCTTTTCATGCTTAATAGACTATTCATTAAGATCAATCAGCATCCTAGGATCATTGCATCTAATTTTAGACTAGACTGATTGATGCACTCAGAAACTTCTCATTCAATCATGAGTTTGCTCACATTCCATCGGTATTTCGATGCATAAGAACGAGTGTATTGGGAATTCCACATATTGGTATGTGTCAGGACCAGGACTCGAAATCAGAGCCTACATTGCTGCATGGGCCAATGGCTTCCCTGATAGCCCGCTATCCTTCACCAATGCAAGGTGAAGTACTCTTTGTAAGCATGTCATTAAGACCCAGGATGGTCACCTTGGAAAGGAACAAAATGTAAAAATCCATCCCACGGCTTTCCTCTCTCTCTCTCCCCTTTCTCTCTCTCTCTCTCTCTCTCTCTCTCTCTCTCTCTCTCTCTCTCTCTCTCTCTCTCTCTCTCTCTGTCTCTCTCTCTCTGTCTCTCTGTCTCTCCGTCTCTCCGTCTCTCCGTCTCTCTGTCTCTCCGTCTCTCTGTCTCTGTCTCTGTCTCTGTCTCTGTCTCTGTCTCTGTCTCTCTCTCTCTCTCTCTCTCTCTCTCTTACTTGGTGTGTGTGTGTGTGTGCATGTGTGTTTTCCTGCAAGACTTCATGGCCTAGTATCCCAGGATCGGCTATGGGCCCATTGCAGCCCACCACCCTAAGGTGATTGAAGCTGAGGCAGAGTTACCACAAACTGAGTTCAAATCCTTTCCTTGGCAATAATAATAATAATAATCATAATAATGCAACCTGGCTCAGAACTCACACCAGTTTTCTGCTATAGCTGGGATTCCAACTCAGGTCTGGGTAAATCTATAACACTGTGGGGGAAAGGGAAGCTCACCATCCTTGAAGACTACAATATCAGGCCAGGTCACAGGTCCTGAACTGAAGCCCCAGCACTGGAAAAAATAATGTACCCACCTATTTTACACATAGGATCTCTATTTACATATATGTATGAAATGCATCATGCATTCAGTGTAGTTACTCTTTTTATTGTGTGTCTTAGTCATGGATGCATTTGTGTTTTATTGAGTATAATGACAGACATAACTGTGCCAACGTGGATAACAACCTATTCCTATGGTTATAGAGTTGCCTATATAGAATTCTCCATCCTCCCTGAGACCCAGGACTTTCACAGGACAGGAAAACAGATGGATCAATGGGCTTCTCATATTAGGATTCATCTTTTGGCAGTACTGGGATTTGAACTCAGAGCTTAGCAGGCCCAATTGGCAAAAGGGTCTAGGTGAGGATACCAGCCTGTGAGCAACTAAGGAGCTAGGGGGTTCCCGAGACCTTAGATTGAGCCCCGGGGTTGGGGTGGGGCACAATATTCATCCATTCATAAGCTGAAGCTAGTATGCTAATAAATACCTATTTGGATAGAGTAGGAGATGTGGCTAGCTGTGTTGGAATCCCATCTACCATGTTGTCGGGTTTTCGTTCATCTCACAAAAGACAGACAGAGTCCTAGGAAAGGTACATGCAGCCACTCGCCTGTTCCCCAGCCTCCCTTATCCCGGGAGACAATCAGACACAGCAGGGAGTCAACTCAAGCAGGAAAACTCCTTTATTAACACAGAGCAAGCCATTTTTAAAGCAAGAAAGAGTGGGTGGCATGCGAGGGGAGGAAGAGGAACCAATTATTTCAAGGTCACACCCTATCATGCACCTAAGCTTCCAAGGTCTGGTTACATACTGTAAAGCAAATTGGGCTCTGCCCACTCACATCCCTAATCAGCACCATCTTTGCTGCCCATGTGCTCTGTAGATTCTCTCTTTTTTGTTTTAATGGCAGACCCACTTCCAAGTTAGTTATCTTTTTCCCTCCTCTGTAAAGGTTATTTTAAAAGGATTCCATTGGTAAGGATAGCATTGGCCATGCAGGGGGGTTGAGGCAAGTCTGGGTGGTGAGATTCGCCAGACAAGGATAGGGTGGGCCCTTGTGCATGATCCAAGAGCCCATCCCAGTTACCTCACATCCCCACATAGCACAATAATAATCATCAGTCCCACCACAGTTAGAAATGTCCAAAGCAGTTCAATTAATTCCTGGGCATATATAACAGTCAGTATCTCATAAGGTCATCCTCTTCAGAACCTGGGAGCAGCCTGGGTATTGGGAGTTCCACACATGCGGCATGGTGCATCCTCGTGGGCCCCCACACTCAGGCCATTCTACTATAGTCCAGAAAAACAAGGAAATTTTAAAACAAACTGCAGACTTAGCAAAGCAATCCTGGGCACCTGGTGTCTTTTAAGTAAGCCAGTTCCTTGTACATGTCTTTAAGCGAGCACAGGGGTCAAGATGAATTTGAGCTTTACTTTAAGCTCGAAATGGCTCCCAACAGCTCCCCTGTCTTTGTTTAAAGAAGTGAACCTGCCTGTCTTAGGTTGGGTGGATCGCCTTTTCTGCCTGACCCATCATCGGGAACTTCTTCAGAGCAAAGCTGAAGGCCCTGTCTTAGGTTGGCCAGACTGATAACCCCTCTTACCCGTCTCTGGCTGCGATTCCTCTCAGGGAAATTTATTCACTTGGATCTTGATCTTATGTAACTGCCTGGATAAGCTCATAAGCGTTTTGTAGTGCACATATAATGCAAGTAAGGCATAGAAAAACCATCAGCAAAAGCATTTCCATGCCAAGCAATGCCATTACTAGTCCTTTAACATTTGTCAAGGATGGAATACAGTCTTTGCCACTTCAGAGTGCAGAGGTGGGGCTTGTTCTAATCCAGCTATTTGGCTCTGGGGCTGAAAAAGATCTAAACTGGAAGCATAACAAAAGGTGGTTGTTTAACAATAAGTATGGATTCAATAATGCCGCTATACAAACAATTACTAAAAGAACAATTAGAGCAGGTGACATTAAAATAATTAGCTCCAACATAAATATTAAATGGTCTATACATAATGACATAGGGTGTGATCAAAATGAATGTCAGGCCACCAGGTCAAAGGGACAACTTCTCTTGTGGTGCTATTGATGATTTCTGCATTGCCAGCACTGATCACTGCCCAGGTCACTCATCGAAGTTGATGCAGGTTCCATAGGGCCATTGTCAGGACTGGGAGGGTCAGGACAGCCAACAGCTGGAGTATCGCCATCTGCAATTGTTAGAGAACACAAGAGTTTCTCAAGGGTTGGTTGCCGTTGGGGTTGGTTAATAATTATCTTTCGGCTTTTCTCTTTTAAACACAAGCCTAGGCCACCATAGCCATTTTTCTTCCTTGTTAGTTAGCTTATCCTTATGTATCCTCCTGTATAGAGGAGATAGGTAAAAACTTAAGATTCCTGGCAGGAATCCAAATGGGGGCTGTCTCCCCTATGGCAAAAACGCATCCAAATCCCCTGCCCATGGAAACTAGGGGGTCAGGTCCTCTTCATTGTTGTGTCAGGGGGTCCTTCCACCTGACTTTTATTTGGGGCTTAGGGAATAGTTGTCCCCAGTGCTTCTGAAATCTGGATTCAGTTGCCCCTTTTGAAAATTTTAAAATGTTAATGGTAAACAAAGCTATCTGTAACTGTATATGGGGATTAACTCCCCTTTTTTGTTTTATAGGCTATCAGAATACAAACTAAAGGGTTTTTGAATGTCCTGAAGGGCCATAATTATGGACAGCACTTCTTTATATTGTGCTGACCCTTGACAAGGTGGGAATCTTTGTGTCTGGCTCTTCAAAGGCTGCATACGCAGAGCCTGCTTTACCTCCATCAGTAAAAACATGGAGGGCGCCAAGAATAGGCGTAGCAGAAAATAGAGATGGCATTTTGAGGGGTCACCATAACATGACAGTCTATTTGAATGGCCCATAATGGCAGTCAATTTGGCCTAGAAACCCCTCTAAGAAGAGAGCAAGATGAGCATTGGCTCGAGTGAGCATTCAACGGAAAAGGAAAAATAATGGAGTGAGGGTCAAGGCAATAATGCCTTTGGGCTTGGGTCCTTCCCTTTACCATAGCATGTGCAAGTTGGTCTGCTTGAGAGTACACCCAAGGTGTGCCCCCCAGGGGAGTGTGAACCTATTCTAATGGCTCCCCCTTTTGAGTTAAAACTGCAGAAATCAATGTAACACCTGCAAACAACCAAAGGAAAATGGGCTCAAAAATAGAATACCCCTTCAGGTAAACTTCATCCAGGGCTTTTTGGAACTGCAAAAATATTGCCCAATGGCTGTCTGAAATTATAGTAACTTCTTGGGGCATTCTGTCTTTTTTTTGTAGAGCAAATAAGGAGGAAGAGGAACCAATCACTGTCAAGGTCACACCCTATCATGCACCTAAGTTTCCATGGTCTGGTTACGCACTGAACATAAAGCAAATCAGGCTCTGCCCACTCAACTCCCTATCAGCACCATCTTTGCTGCCCATGGGCTCTACAACATGTGAGTATTGATTCTTGGATCTTTCCCATTTCCTCCAATTCCTCAATGTTATTCTTATTGTCACACTTCATGAACTCTTAATTAAAAATTTTTGTTGTGACATACGTCTTGCCTATCATTTCCTATGAGAATCATGCATGAACTAAACTCTTCCCTAGGGCTGAATTCAAGCACCTCATAACATTTATAGACATGTTAAATATACGATTTATACTACATCTATATATTCAGTCTATATTGTGTTTGTTGGAGCGATTCATTATGTTTTATTATTGATTTATTGGTTTAGCATTTATTTTACGGACTGTGAGTGCACCCATAACATTTATTACATTTATTCCAATCTATTCCATAGCATGTAACTTTGCAGACATATTATGAACTTGCACAGAAAAGGAAAACAGATGTCACACTTGAAATCTTACACCAGGAAGAAATTTTTGGCAATGATGGGACCTGATCTGAAAGCCTGAGAGGCCCAATTCTTGAATGGGTGAGTGTCACTACCACAGCCTCTAGCCCATTCATCTGCCAAGTCGATCCCAAAACCTGGGATCAATCCCCTGTTTGGCCAAAATCGCAGTAACTTTCTATGACGATAGTGGTACATAAATAAATATAAATTTAGATATTTAGGTACTGCTAGAGGTGTCTATCTAATATTCAGTGAAATATACTACGTTCCTAACAATTCTCATGTATTTAGTGAGGATTCCATTTAATCAATAATAATTTTTAATGCATAATAAACTATGAATTAAAATCAATCTGTGTCCTGTGATTATTGGGTCTAATTTTATGCTAGACTCATTTTGAGGGACTACTTATCCAACCATGACATTGATCACATTTCTCTGGTATTCCTATGGCAGGCAATAGTTTCTTAGGCTCTCTAGCCCCTTTTAAGTGGCATGATCTGGATTCGAACTCAGGGTCTAGCGTCTAGGTTGGCCTATGGCTTCACTGACAGCCCGCCAGCCTTCAGCAATGCCAGGTGACCTACAGGTTGCAGCCATGTCATTCAGACCCAGGATGGTCACCGTGCAAGAAAGAAAGATAGAAACTGCTGACCTTCTGCGGTTTGTGGCTTTTTTTTGGTGGTGTTTTCATTTTGTTTTCCTGTTAGTCACCGAGGCCTAGGACCCAGGATGGGCTGTGGGTGGGGCCTGAACTCTGGTCATGGGAACTCTCCCTCAGCTTTTCAGCTCAGGGCTAGTGCTGTACCATTTGAAATACAGCACCATTCCTGGCTTTTTCTGATCCTGTGGTGCTGAGGAATAGAACCCAGGGCTCATGCATGCAAGGGTGATGGAAACTGAGGCAGGATTGCCACGACCTGAGTTAAAGCCCCGTGCATGGCAAAAACTAAATTAATTAATTAATAATATTACTGAAGCTCCCTGTCTTGGATTTTGTGCCATTTTGTTGTTTGCCAGGCAGGGATGCATCTTGAGATCTGGGTAACTCTGATGCTCTGAGGGGGATAGAGGAAAAGAAAGCTCTCCTCCCTTGAAGACAAGCAATTCAGTCCTGTTCCCTAGGACTGAATTCAAGCCCCAGCCCTGGAGAACATAACATTTATAGACATGTTTATTATATGATTTATACTTACATCCATATATTCAGTTTATATCGTGTTTGATGGAATGATTCATTATATTTTATTATTTATTTATTTACTTACCATTTATTTATGGACTGACTGTGAGTGCACCTATAACATTTATTACATTCATTCAAATCTATTCCATAGCATGGAGCTTTGCAGACATATTATATACATAATACTTGACACCCAGCATTTGCACAGAAAAGGAAAACAGGTATCACACTTGGAATCTTTCTCTAGGAAGACATTTTTAGCAATGCTGGGGCCTGAACTGAGGAACTAGGAGGCACAATTCATGATTGGGTGAATGTCAGCATGGCAGCCTCTAGCACATTCAGATGCCAGGTGGATCCCAGGACCTGGGATCGAGACTCAGTTTTGGCCAAAATAGCAATACTTTTCTATGCAGACGGTGGTATAAAAATAAATATATATTTAGAAATTTAGATACTTCCAATGATGTCTATCTAGTAGTATTCAATGACATATACTACCTTCCTAGTGATTCACAGGTATGTAGTGAGAAGTCTATTTAATCAATTGTATTCTTTTAGGGGCTGGGAAAGTGGCTCACTGGGAGAGTGCTTGTCTTGCATGCATGAGCCCTGGGTTCTATTCCTCAGCACCACAGGATCAGAAAAAGCCGGGATGGTGCTGTATTTCAAATGGTACAGCACTAGCCCTAAGCTGAAAAGCTGTGGGAGAGTTCCCAT
This sequence comes from Dipodomys merriami, assembly GCF_024711535.1. Taxonomy (NCBI): domain Eukaryota; kingdom Metazoa; phylum Chordata; class Mammalia; order Rodentia; family Heteromyidae; genus Dipodomys; species Dipodomys merriami. The sequence continues at coordinate 43,310 of NW_027203821.1, forward strand.
GACCAGAGTTCAGGCCCCACTACTGACAAAACACACACACACACACACACACACACACACACACACACACACGTATTCTTTTAATGCATAATGCATAATGTGAATTAAATTCAATCCACATCTTGTGAATACTGGGTTTAATTTTATGTTAGACTGATTGACAAACTACTCATCCAACCATGACATTGATGACCTTCCTCTGGGGTTCCTATGAACAAGCAATAGTTTATTAGGCTCTCCAGCCCTTTCTAAGTGCCATGACTGGGATTCAAACACCTAGGTGTCCAGATTGGCCTATGGGTTCACTGCCAGCCTGCCAGCCTTCAGCAATGCCAGGTGACCTACAGGTTGTAGCTGTGTCATTTGGAACCGTTATGGTCACCATGCAAGGAAGGAAAATGGAGAAACCACCAACTCTCTGCAATTAACGGCTATTTTTCAGTGCTGTTTTCAATTTGTTTTCCTGTCAGGCCCTGAAGCCTCAGATCCCAGGATGGTCTGTGGGCCCAGAAGCTTCAACATCCCAGGTTAGGGTGATGGAGGCTGAGGCAGAGTTGCTAGGACCTAAGTTCAAGCCCCATGCCTGGCAAAATAAATGAATAAATAAATATAATAAATTTTAATAAAGTATATAAAAAATAAAATAAATCTTTTTAAAATTCAAAAATATTAAAAATACTAATGGAGATCCCTGGCTTGAAATTTGTGTCCGTTTTTTTCTGCCAGGCCTGGGATTTGAACTCAGAGTCTGGGAATCTCTAATGCACTGTGGAGAATGGGGAAACTCACCCTCTTTGAATACAAGCAATTCAGGACTGTTCCCTAGGTCTGAATTCAATCCCCAGCCCTGTTAAGTAATATTCATCCACACTTGAAAAAAACGATTAATATCTACATACTTATGTATACTGTATATTGCTTTGAGGGTATTTATTTTTTGTATTAGTCATTCATTATATTTATTGACTATTACTACACTTATAACACGTATTAAATTCATTACGTATTATTAGAACTATACAGATTTGCATATGTATTATATATCTTACTTCAGACCCAGGACATTCACCGAAATTCTATATTAGATGATCCCATGCTTAGAAAAATAGAAAGAATACACCAACCAAAGTCTAATTTATCCCTAGGTACCCCATTGGCTCACATCTGTAATTCTAGCTACTCAGGAGGCTGAAAAATGGACGATGAAATTTCAAAGCCAATGAAGGCAGAAAAGCCTGAGAGAAATCATCTCCAATAAACTGGCAAAAACCCCGGATACAGGTATGGCTGAAGTGGTAGAAAATTAGCTATGAACAACCAAGCCAAGAAAGAGCAAGCTGAGTTCAAGTTCATGGAGCAGGAGAGGGGGATAAAAGGGAGAGAAATCCTCCAAAAACAGAGAACAAAACAATAGAAAAATCCCACATAATTTATGGTACCAACCAAACTGGAAAAAAATAATGAAGCTTGTGCAGTTGCATAACTTTACATGAGCACATATGCTCTTAGGTACACTTCAAATCTACGTTTTTAATAATATATATATATTAATTAGGGATATATATATAAATAAACTTTAAATAAACTAAAAAGCAGCCAATGAATAAATACTTCTGAATTAGTGCCTTAAACATGGCATTATAAATTATTTATACTAAAAGTATATTCCAGGTTTCTTTTCTCAGAATCAATCTTTAAGAAGTTTATTCACGTGCCTGACACGGTGGCTCATGCCTATAATCCTAGCTAATCAGGAGGCTGAGATTTGAGGATGGTGGTTCAAAGCCAGCCTGGACAGGAAAGTCCGTGAGACTCTTATCTCCAATAAACCACTAGAAAACCAGAAGTAGCATTGTGACTTAAGCAATAGATTAATCATATTGAGTTGAAGAGTGCAGGGACAACCCCTGAGTTCAGGCTCACGACCAAAAAAAATTTTTGTTTATACAGATCATAAAATTCTAACACTTTGAGCTTTAGGAAACATTTATTCCAGAGTCTTATGCTCTTCAGGCAAATACTCCACTACTGATTACATCCAACTCCCAATGTTTTTGTTTTTCATTTTACAATCTAGTTTATTCCCCAAATGCTTACAAGTACCTGCTGTCCTCACAAAAGTGAGTTTTTATTCAGAAACCCAACTTTTTGTGCTATGACTCCCTTAGTGTATTTTGTTGTAGGCACTGAGGCAAACTAAAATGACACAAATGTTGAGAGTTTATAATTATAGAAATAACTCTAAATATAAATAAAATCAACTGTCCCAACCTTCTAGGGAGAAATGGTGTTCTTATTTTCATGTTCACTCTTCATGGAAGATGGTCAAAATAGAAACACCAATGTGCTATGCTGAAACGTAAAAGTTTAAACCTCTTTTTTGAAAAACTCTAGTGTTATAAAATCAAAATGTATCAAATAAAGGCGAAGTGAACTTAAAAAAATATTTAAAATGAGAATGAAGCTCCCTTGCTTGGAATGTGCGGCATTTTTTTGTCTGCAAGGCCTGGGATTTAAACACGGGGTCTGGGTAACTCTGTTGCACTCTGCGGGAAGGGGAAGCTCATCGTGCTTGAAGACCAGAAAGTCAGGCCTGTTCCATAGGCCTGAATTCAAGGCCTATTCCGGGAAAGCATACTCCTTACATACATTTTAAAGATAGGATTGAACTTCCATACAGATGTCAGATTATATTATGTTTGGGGTGGTTATTCATTGAATTTTTTTTGTTTTATTCATTTATTTACCGTTTATTTTATTGACTGTGATGACACCTAACAATGTATTATATTGTTTGCATGCTATCACATAGCATCTAGATTTGTAGATGTCTTCTCAATCATGCCTGACACCCAGGACTCTCCCGGAAAAGGAAAACAGATTGCCTTCTTAATCCAAGATTAAATTTTTGGCAGTGCTAGGATCTGAACTCAGGGACATACAGTCCCAATTCATGAATGGGTGAGTGTGAGCACGGCAGCCTCTAGCCAATGAAGCTGTCAAGTGGTTCCCAGGTGATGAGATCTTGCCCCAGGATTGTACAAAACAGCTATACATGGATAGGCAGACAGTGGTTTACAAATAAATATATATTGGTAAAAAGAGCCATAGCCGCCTATCTATGATTGAATGACATATACTACGTTCCTACTAACTCTTAGGTATTTATTATACCACAATTAAGGGAATAGCATTCTTTTTCATGATTAATAAAGTATTGAGATCGATCAGTGTCCTGGGATTATTGCATCCAATTTTAGACTCGACCGATTCACAAACTTCTCTTTCAATAGGTATTCCTATCATAGGAATGAGTCTCTTTTTTTTTTTTTTTTTTTTGGTCAGTCGTGGGGCCTGAAGTCTGGGCTTGGGCACTGTCCCTAAGCGATTCAGCTCACTTGAGCTACAGCACCACTTCCGGTTTTCTGGTGGTCTATTGGAGATAGGAGTCTCATGGTCTCTCTTGCCCGGGCTGGCTTTGAACCGGGATCCTCAGATCTCAGCCTCCTGAGCAGCTAAGATTACAGGTGTGAGCCACCAGCGCCCGGCAGGAATGAGTCTCTTGTGATCTCCTGCCATTGGTAGGTGTCATGACCGTGATTTGAAGCCAGGGCCTATGTTGACAGGTTGTCCTATGGTTTCCTTGATAGCACGCCAGCCTTCAGATATGGCAGGTCAGATCCATTTTGCAGCCGTCTGATTCAGACCCAGGATGGTCACTGTGCAAAGAGAAAAACATAAAACCCCCTAGCCCTCTGCATCTCCCCAATTTTCGTTCTATCCCACTTTATTTTCCTCATGCAAGCCCTTTGGGCCTAGGATTCCAGGATTGGGTATGGGTCCCGAGCAGCACCTAGCCTAGGGTGATCGAAGCTGAGGCAGAGTTGCCAAGACCTCAGTTCAAGCCCCATGGTTGGCCAAAAAAAAAAAAAAAAAGAAAAGAAAAGAAAAGAAAAGAAAAGAAATTAATTAATTAAGTAAGTAAATTAAAAAAAAAAAAAGCTCCCTGATTTGGAATTTCTGTCAGTTTTCTTTCCTAGCCCGGGATTTGACCTCAGGATCTTGGTAAATCTGTAGCAATGTGAGGGAAAGTGCAGATTTGCCACTACTGGAATTCAAACCCCATGCCAAGCCAAAACTAAAAATAAGTCACTCAGCTTGGCAGGGGGAGTAGTTTTGGAGATGGGAGGGAAGGGATGGTAGGGGGAAAACAAAGGAGGAGCCAACAATGCTCAATAGGAAATATACTGATGACCTTGCTCAAGTAACTGTGACCCCTCCATATAACATTTTTATAATAAAAAAACATACAAAAAAGAAAAACAATGTAGTTTTCAGAGAATCACTTTGGGAGTAAGGGAAGGATATCTGAATAGCTGTACAAAACTCTACACTGCTTTTTTTAATGTTCAGTATGTAACTGAATAAACATAACTGCTTTCCTTAAAAAATTAAGTCACTATCTTGGAACTGGGCCAATATTTTTACCATTGGTGGGATTTGATCTCACCGTCCAAGTAACTCTTTTGTACCATGGGTGAAGGCGAAGCTTACTGTACTTGACAAAATGAAATTCAGGCTAGAGTTCCCATGGCCTGAATGGAGGCCCTGTAATGGAAAAGATATTTCTACACATATGTAATATAGGATATATACTTACATAATTATGTTTGTTACATATTATGATTTTAATTATTGATTTTGTATTTATTTTATTTTTGATTCATTCATTTATTGTGTATTTTATTTAGAGTTATCATACACATATTTATTACACTTCGCACATCTATTATAAAATTACACAATAATTTAGGACATTGACTCATTTTTCATTAAAACTTTTTGTGTTGAAACATGATACATAATTAAATGGAGGCATTTGTAATAGTCTTCACAAGTTTAGAGTCTCTCTCAAGTATGAGCTTTGTCTTATTTATCTTTGAACACCTTCCTATAGGGATTTCTTCAATGATTTATACTCAGAAGCCTTTTTTTTTTGGACAGACAAGTTGTGGGATGAGATTGTAAGCACGAGCCTAGAAATGTGGCTTAGTGCTAAATAGCTGGCTCAACATGCATGATTACCAGAGTTTGAATATTCAGTGCCACATACTCAGAAAAAGCCAGAAGCAGTGGAGTGGCTCAAATGGCAGAGTCCTAGCCTTGAAAAAAATAAGCCCCAGGACTGTCATATACAATTGGCCAGATGCGGGTGGCTCACACTTGGAACCCCAGCTTCTCAGGATGCTGAGATTTGAAGACCACAGTTCAAAGAGAGCCTAGGCAAGGAAAGCCTGTTAGACTCTTATGTCCAATGTACCACCAAAAAAAAAATCCCGTAGTGGCGCTGTGGCTCAAGTGGTAGAGTGTTAGCCTTGAGCTGAATTGCCCAGGGACAGGGCCCAGGCTTGATACAAGACACACAACTGGAAAAAAGTAAGGGTTAATCAAAGTACTTTTCTTATCTGCTAATTAGGAGAACATTCCCTGGAAAATAAACGCTGATGTAAACCAGAATTGGAGTCAGAGCTTAAGGTTGAAGTGTAGCAGATCCACTTGTCCAGCCTCTCAGACTCTAGCATTATAACCTTGTGTGCTAAAGGGATCTGAATGGTCCAATGTTGAAAGGCTTAATATGCTCCCCAAGCCCTTTGTGATAAGCAGTTGACTTGTATTGTCAATGTCATTACAGTCCTGAACCTAGCAGAACACCAGTAGCTTACACCCATCAACCTAGCTAAGGAGGCTGAGGTCTCAGGATTACAGGGTGAAGCCAACCAGGGCAGGAAAGTCTATGACACTCTGACTTCCACTTCTGAAAGGTTAGATGTTCAACAGCTTCTTGTGTTTACCTTGGTGATGAGAAGTTACTTGAACTCTAAATGTTATTAGAATTCTTGTGCTATAGAAGAAGGAAAGAAACATCATTGACTCATCCAAGGTTCAAATGAAATTCTCAGGATTCAAGCCCTAGCCCTGTTAGCAGGAAGAACTCCAGTGTAACACTGTATTTGAAGGACAGAAAACAGTATCAAAAGCCAGGCTAGGTGAAGAGACCTAGGCTTGTAGGATTAGGAGGCAGAAGGTACACACTCAACAAGGAAGTGAGCTGCAAACCACTTCATTCATTCATTCCAGGCACACCCAGCAATGAGGGGAAACCTGAAACATTTGTTAGAGTTACACCACGGTCAGTCTTTCTCAGGCTCTTCAAACAATGAATAACCTTCCTCATTTAGGTGAAGGGAGCCTCAGGCTATCTTTAGGTTACCAATAGAGTCAGTTTAGTGAGAGAGAGGGCAGGAACAGGGTAGAAAAACTCTGCTCTCTGTTCTTAGGGAGTGGATTTGTTACATCTGTCAGATTTGAAGGCCCTTCTTACCTCTGCGAGTCCATTCTCCTTCCTTTATTCTCCACATTATTAATGCAAATCCCCAGTCCAAGGACAGGCAGGGCCGTTTCTCTTCTGTTTCCAAGCACCTGAGTTAGAACCTGGCTTTGCCTTGTTGTTTCTGGGGCCTTCATCTGCCTGAGAAGTGGGAAAGAGACAGTCTTCCTGCTCTTTGGTCATGTGAAGGCGATACTGGTATCCTGGCACACTGTAGAAGGCCTCATGACTGGGAATTGTTCCCTTCTTTCCTCCTGATATCCAAGACCAGATTCATATATCATTTTTCTATCTATCTCTCTATCTCTTTCTCCCTATCTCTCTCTCTCTCTCTCTCTCTCTCTCTCTCTCTCTCTCTCTCTCTCTCTCTCTCTCTCTCTCTCTCTCTCTCTCTCTCTCTCTCTCTCTCTTTCTCTCTACCTACCTACCTACCTATATATCTCTTTGACATTTCTTGGGATGAACTCAAAGCCAGGGCACTGTCTCTAGCACTCTACTACTTGAGCCACAGCACCAATTCTGGCTTTTTCTCTGTATATGCGACTGAAGAATAGAAGCCAGGGCTTCTTGCATGCTAGGCAAGCACTCTCTCACTAATCCACATTCCCTGCCCCATCTTTTTTCTTAATGATAGTTTTTACATAAGTATGCTACAGTTTGTGTCCCCTAGTGTAATTTTCTGAATACTGGTTATTTCTATAAACTCTGATCTCTTCCCTTGCCTTATTTGTGACTGTTCCTGGATTAGCTTCATAATAAAATGTAACTATAGCTGCTGAGAGCTGCAATGTGCATCTTATAAGGACAGAGGCCTGGAACCCTGGAAGAGCAAAGCAATGGGGCTGAAATAAAGACAATGATGCAGTATGCGTAACAAGCATATCTGAAAAATCAATTAGTATATGAAAGCAAAAGCTTTGCATACAGTCTGTTGGCACTCAAGGAAGTAACATACACAAGTAAGTAAGTAGGGCACTGATACGTAAACTTGGCCTTCTCTTTTTGAATTTTATTTTTTGGACATCTCAGGGCTTAAACTCAGGGTGTGATGTGTTCCTCAGGTGTTTTGCTCAAGGCTGAGCTTCTAATACTGCCATAGCTCTACTTCCAGCCACCTGGTTGTTAATTGGCCATAAGCAACTCAGACTTCCCTGCCTGGTCTGGCCTGTATCTCCTGCTAGGCTTTCTCTCCCAAAACTGGAGCTCTACCCTCTAGGCCACTGCTCCACTTCTGGTTTTCTGGTGGTTTATTGGCAATAAGAGTCTCACAGATTCCTGCTTGGGCTGGCTTTGGAAGGCGATCTCCTGAAGAGGATTCAAGCAGTTTTCTTTAGGGATTTGCCAAGGAGCCGCTCCACACAAAACTTTAATCTAAATCTCAGGAGGTACTAGATAAAAATAGAAATGTGCAGATGCTTCTAGTGTGTCCTAGATAGTTAAGGTTGGAGACACACAACATTCAAAATTATTAGATAATTTTATAGGCAAAACGATCAATGCAGACACTATGAAGATCGCTCCAGCTTTTGGTCCTCTCATCCTAAGATAGTAAATTAACTGCAGCTCATTGCTAAGTGACAGAACTGGCATGTCCTGTGGACATTTGCTCCTCAATCCTGTGACACTCATTTCTCACTTTTGACTTCAAACCTGTGACCAGAGTGGAACATGAGGAGAGAAAATCCTTCTCTGAGAAAGCAGCTATAAAGAACATTGGGTAGTCTCTTGTAAGTTCAAACCATTGGAATGACCCGCTAAAAAGTCAGATTGTCCAGATTAAAAAAATTAAGAAAAGAAAGATGTTACCAGTGGCTGCTGACTGTAATCTCAGATCCTCAGGAGGCTGAGATGTGGAGAATCTGAATTTGAATCCAGCCAGTGTAATAAAGTCCTTGACACTGTTATTTCTAAGAGATCACAGAAAAACCCAGAAATGGGCTTTGACTCAAGCTTAATGCACTACCCTTGAGTAAAAGGAGCTCAGGGACAGCACACAGGCTCATAGTTCAACCCCAGGATCTGCCCCCTCAAAAAGAGCCTTATCTCCACGTCTTTGTCTATGTATGGATGTATTCCTACAGGTGAAGCTCCAGAGTAAGAGGAGCTATGATGAATGGTACCAACTAGGAAATTTGTATTCAATACTATGACTTCATAACACAGAGGTTGCTTTTATGACATTGCATGTTCCAGGGCTCCCCTCACTGCTCCCAGTATAGCCTGAAGGTTGCTCTGCACCCCAGTCCTGCTGGAAGAAGTCTCTCTCATTGTCTGGACAGGCAGACAAAAGGCCTCAATCCTGTACAGCTGTGTAACAAGCTACTCCATATGGGCCACTTAGTGAGGAGGAGTGTGGGCAGGCTCTGAAAGACAAGCTATCCCTCTCCCCAGTGCTCAATTTTGACAGGAAGCCTTCATTTATGCCACCTCCCATGGAAGGCCAAGTTCTGTGCACTTATTCTGCCTCTGTGAGACTATATTCTGATGTTCAGATACAGGGCTCAATATAATTCAGTAGTCCTTCTGGCAGACAACTAGGGCACTGAACCTAATTAAATGTTTCATAACCTGCAATGATGGGCCTATGATGCCTCTCTTAGCTTTCCGGAAGATTCGGATATCCAAGAACATGTCAGATATCACAAAATTTCCTGTCATCTAGGGCTGGTGAAGCTCATCAGGATTTGAAACCTTTGACCTCTCCTAGTTGGGCCCTGAGAGGCTAAGTTTTGGGGTTAAAAACAGGGCATGGGTGATGACCATGATCTCAGAGCAGAAGTCTATAGCTTTCCCATTTTGTGTCACAGCTTCACTTCTACTTTCTGTGTGTGTTTGTGTGTGAGTGAGCGAGAGCACGTGTGATTGTGCATGTGCATACACTAGTCCTGGAGCTTGAACACAGGACATAAGCACTGTATCTAGTTTCTCTTGTACAATGATTGCCCTCCCCTACTTGAAACACAGAGCCATTTCAGGCTTTTTCCTAGTGATGTGGTCCAGAGTAACAAGCCTAGGGTTTCATGTATGCAAAGCACTCTACCCTTAAGGCACATTCTCAGCCCTCTACTTCAGGTTTGTTAGTTTGCTTATGTCTTTTTTGTTGTTGTCAGTTGTATGAGTTGAAGTCTGGTTCTGGGTGCTGTCCCTGAGCAATTCAGCTCTAATCTTGTGCTCTACCACTTGAGCCACCGGTTTTCTGGTGGTTCATTGGAGCTAAGTGTCTCACGGACTTTCCTGCCCAGCCTAGCTTTGAACCATGATCCTCAGATCTCATCCTACTGAGTAGCTAGGATGACTAGCATGAGCCACAAGCACCCAGCTTCCATTTCACGTTTCTTAGTGATGAATTGGAGATAATAGTCTCATGGGACCTTTTGTGTCTGGGATAGTTTGGAACCCAGATACTCTGATCTCAGCCTCCTGAGAAGCCAGGATGACAGACCTTGGCTATACAACCCTAGGCTGTGGCACTCTGCTGCAAGGGGGTCCTTGGCTCCATGTGGTGGAGTGCTGGCCATGAGTCCAAGAGGTAAGGATCAGCGCCTAGACTCTGAGTTGAAGGTTTATGACTGAGAAAAAAGCAAAACCAAACAATTGTCTGGAGTAGACAACTCACTAGACTTCAGTAATACATAATTTTGTCCCTGCCATGGGTACATATCTGAGCCTCAATATTCTTGTCTGCCTAATCATCCAAGTTGTGGAGCTATTACAAGGGCAAGATGAAAGAATGCACCCTTTGAAGGACAAAACACATTACACTCTTTACAGTATTCAGCACCCAGCACCCAGCACCCAATGCAGGACTCAGAACACTGCACATTGTGAAGGACTCAGCACATAGCATCCTGAGCAGGACTCAGCAGACAGCACCAAACGAAGGACCCAGCACCTCAGGAAGAACTCATCACATAGCTGTATCCCACAAGCTGTCATTAGTATTAGGGTGCTTTCATCAGTATCACCATTCTTTCAGAAACACATCACAAACTGCA
>NW_027203822.1:0-53573 GCF_024711535.1 Dipodomys merriami
CTCTCTTTAATTCACAATTGCATTTACTAATTGGGTTGTTGCTATTTTGAGGGTTGAATTTTTAAATTCTTGGTATATTCTTGGTATCAGGCCATTGTCCAATGTGTAGCTTGTAAAAATCTTCTCTAATTTTGCTCATTGTAATTTTAATATGTTGGCTATATCCTTTGCTATGCAAAAACTTTTAAGTTTGATGCAATCAAGATTTTAATTTGTTGTAAATCTGGATCTTTACTCAGAAATTTTATACCAATGCCCAGAAGCACTAATGTTTTCCCTCTTTACTGTAATAGTTTCATGGATTGCAGGTCTCAGGTTGAGGTCTTTAATCCATTTTGAATTGAAGCTGGTACAGGTGATGTATAAGGATCTAGTTTCAGTTTTCTGCATGTGGATATCCATTTTGACAGCACCATTGGTTGAAGAGCCTGTCTTTCTTCCAGTATATTGTTGCATCCCTTATCAAATAGCAAATAGCTATCTGTCTGTGGGTTAATTACTAGATCTTCTGTTCCATTGGTCTTCAGGCCAGTTTTTGTACCAGTACCAAGCTGTTTTCATTACTATGGCAATGTAATAGAGTTTAAAGATTGTTATTTTTATTATTCTAGCACTATTCTACCTGCTAAGAATTGCTTTGTACCAGGGTCCTTTGTGGTTCCATCTGAATTTTTTTTATTGCTTTCTCCATGTTATTGAAGAATGATATTGGGATGCTGATATGCATTATATTGAATTGGTGTTTTACTTTGGGCAATATTGTATTTTCACAACATTACTTCTTCCAGTACAAGAGTTTGGAAGGTTTTTCCCATCCTTAAGCTTTCTTCAATTTCCTTATTAAAAATTTTAATGTTTTCACTATAGAAGCCCTTCACAATTTTTATGATTCCTAAGTATTTTTTAAGCTATTCCAAGTGGAGTTGCTTTTCTGATTTCAGTCTTGATTCCATAGTTGATGGAGTGAGTTATCTTGATGCTTATTTTGTAGATGGAATTTATCATCATTTTTACTTTTCTATGTATGTGGACTTATGAGCTTCATATCTAATGATCTCAGCCAATGACACCAGCTTTAATGTCAATCTTAATATGCAAATATCCTAGGTTTGCCTTTAATATCATCACATTTTAATATTAATTTTCTGATATTATGATACTAATAATTATTCTATAGTAACTTGATGTAATTAAAGCTCATCGAATGCACCAGAGTGAATAGTTCTCATTCAAGAATTTAATGAGTAAAAATGTATAGATTTAATTTAAAAAATTTAAATCCTTGGAAATATTTTTACTATATATTCAATCCATAGCTTTGAATATAACATACCATATTTGATAGCTACATAGTAATTTTTATTAATTATAATTAATTATAGAGGAATATGAAAAATTCTTTTTAAAACTTGAATACCATGAAAATTATACAGGTTTATTTTATATAGTATAAAGTTCAGCACATGTAAAGAGTTTATCCTGCAAAATCAATGTAGTGTTTCCATTTTCTTATATTGTTATTCAGATTGGAGTATTTGGTCTACAAACTATTCACTTCTAATTCTTCATACTGTAATGTGAAGAGATGACTATCGTTGCAATATTGTGATAAAAAAATTAAACACTTTTTGTGTTTATGTTTTGGTATCTATTATCTATATATCCTCTTTTTGGCTTCCTCCACTAAACCAGCCTCTTGTAATAACAATTCTACATTCAGATTAACTAAATATCATAAGCCTTCTACATTCAGATCAACTAAAAATCTTCAATACATTAGAGAAAATATATGATGATATTTTTCTAATTCTAACTTCATACAATGTCCTAGTTTCATTTATTTACTTTCTAGGCAATAATTCTTTTATGGCTGAATATTTCATGTATATGTATATACACATATGTGTATATATTCACATATATAAATGTTTAGATACATGTATACATATGTGTACATGCATACATTCATTCATACATGTATTCATGCACATATGTATTTACACACATGTAGCATATGTATATTTGCATGCATGTACATGTATATTTCTGTGTGCACACATGTACTCACATGTGTATGCATGCACATGCATGCATGCATATTCATTTACATGTGGGTCTATATATATGTGGATGTATTTATGCATATATGCATACATGGATACATAATATAGTTGTGCATATGTGTGTTTATATACATTTAAATGTATTTATGCACATATATCTATATCTGATATACATTTATATGCACATATGTAACTATACACGTGTATATATACATGTACACATATGCATACATGTTTATACAAATGTATATATTTAATACAAATGTGTGTGTATGCATGTATGTGTACATGCATATATATATACATATGTGTGTTTGTATATAAAGAAGACACAGTCTACTTTCTTATTTGTTAGTGATCCATCAAATATATGAATATAAATCCAATTTCACATAATATCTTTAGTCTCCATGACTACATGGGATTTATCCCAGCATGTAAAGACAATTGTATACATGCAAATCAGAGATAGAAAACATGTCTTACTGATATCATCTCAACTTCTCAAGAAGCAGAAATTGAGAGCATCAATGTTTGAAAACAGATCCCAAACTTCCTAATACAAATAAATAGACCAGGTGTGGTGGAAACATATCTATAATCCTAACTACATAATCACAAATTAGTCACAAATAAAACGATTATATTTTAAAGCTCATGGTCAAAAAGACTGAGATCAATTTTTTAAAAAATTAATAATGGTCTTTGAAAGTTTAAGTTGTGTATTTTTTGACTTTCTGGCAGAAAACGCTGAGTTACAGCTCAACAAGTAGGTCATAGACAAATAGATGAAAAATATGATAGATGATAAATATATGATAGAGGATAGATACAAATTTATAAATATACTGACTCATGACAACAAAATTAATTTAAACACATGATTATTTCTATAGATATAAGAAAACATGATAAGGGACTGGGAAGGTGGCTCAGTGGTAGAGCGCTTGCCTTCCATGCATGAGGCCCTGGGTTCGATTCCTCAGCACCACATAAGCAAAAAGAAAAAAAGCCGGATGCGGTGCTGTGGCTCAAGTGGTAGAGTGCTAGGCTTGAGCTGAAGAGCTGAGGGACAGTGCCCAGGCCCAGAGTTCAGGCCCCGTGACCAGACTGCCCCCCCCCCAAAAAAATGATAAAATTCAACTTAGCCTAATGAAAAACTCTTGCAGCCTTATGTACAGAAAGGAGGACATGCCTCAAATAACACAAGCTACAAATGACGAAGCCACAACCAACTTGTGATTGAAAGGCCAGATCTGAGACTATTTCCTCTAAGTACTGGGAAACACAAGGATGTCCCTTGTCACCCATTTCACCTACTGCAGTACTGAATATTCCAGTGGAATCAATTATTTAAGAGCATAAAAGAAAACTACCATAAATTTAAAGAGAGGAATTAAAATTAACCATGTTTGAAGATAAGATGGTTCTATACATTGAGAACCCTAAATTATTCCATTGAAAGTCTATAGAAGTGATATATACAAAGTTTCAAGGTACAATCAAAATAAAAATTAGTAATGTTTCTGTTCACCAATAATGAATTTACCAAGAAAGAAATCTTTATTAAGTCTTCGCTGCCTTATTGACTAACTCGTTTTTCTCCTATAATCAAACCCTAATTATAGTAATAAAGTATTTAAAAGTGCCTATTTTATATTCACTGAAAACATAAACTGAAGTCTGAGCCCTATCAATTACTAATACTGACTCTATTTTAATTATAAAGATATATGAACACGAATCTATAGATATTGAGCTGTGAATAACATCTGAAAATGTTTAAATCGTGTTATTCTAGGTCAGTATGACTAAAGAAATGGGAAATACCAGCTCACTTTTCCACAAAATGTAATAGTATCAAAGATTTCATAGACATCCACAGACACACAGTGCTTTTGGGGACCTGTTTCTTCCAAGTGGGAGATGACATAACAACTGTGGAGACAAATCAAAAAGATAATCAGGGAAGAAATGAGTTTCATGGCTCTTGGTTATAACAGTAGTCGTAAACCTTCATCTGCAACCATTCTGGCTTCATCAGATTTGGGACTTGTGATACCCATATCCATTTTTGTCTCCAGTAGTGTGTCTTCTGACACTGGAGTTTACTACAGATGCTGAAGTGGAACTCCAAGACTCCATTCAATCACAGTCCAGGGACAATTATGCCTAAATAGGGGCCTAATAGGAGATCATGCCCATCCACGACCCTGGTAGCATGTCTACTCTCCTCAGACACTGTTCTTGCCCACTCCATGCTTGGCTCTGTATGATGTAATAAAAGACTGCTCACTCAGAACCTGAGGAACAATCTCATCACCCCTAGCAACAATGTCTCAAATCTCAGAGGTGTGCATACTGAACCAGCACAATGACTTGTATGCAGGAATGGTATACTGTATTCAAAAGTTAGTCTGTATCCCCAGGGATCTAGTTGGACTCCTGAGTAAAGCCATAGTTATTCCAGTAACTAGTATTAGGCTTAAGATTCAAAGAGGATCTGGAAATGTTCTCACAACCAAATTTTAGCAGGCACTGCTCAGTCCCAGAGACAGGCCCAGTAATCAGGAGAGCCAGCAGCTAAAGGTCTACAATTGACAAACCCAATATGGGAAAACTGGATGAGTCATTTCTCCTGCAAATGCAAGACATCAAAGCAAGATGACAAGGATCACAGACACTCAAGCAAATATGGCACTACCTAAAGAAATCAAGTTGTTTCTGTAAGAGTCAAGAAATGAGAAAGTGTGGTGTCTTTTCTTTTTCTTTTGTCTTTTTTGTAAGTTTGGGGCTTGAACTCAGGCCTAGGCACTATCCACGGGCTCAGTAGCTCAAGGCTAGTGCTGTAACACTTGGAGCCATAGCGCCACTTTTGGATTTCTGGGGATTAATTTACATAAAAGTCTCAGTCCCATACTGTTTCCTGCCCAGACTGGCTTGGTATAGCAATCCTAAGATCTCTGCCTCCTGAGTAGCTAGGATTACAGACATGAGCCACTGGCATCCAGATCCAGTGGGATCTTAAAGGCAAAAATCACAAAGACTTAGGCAAATGTGGAACCACCAAAGGAAACTACAATGTCCCATTAACTTATGGTAAGGAAATGGACTTTTCATGAACTGCCTGTGGTTTAAAATAATTGTTTTAAATTAACTCAGTGAGTTACAAGAAAACATTTAAAAATAAAACTGTAGGGAAAATAAATGAATAAAGTGAAAAGGATATTAAGTAGCAAAGCACAAAACCATCAGAAATGATAGAACTAAAAAATGAATTAATTGAATAATCCAATGAAGAACTTCAACAAAAAAACTCCATCATGCCTAAGAATCAGCAAACTTGGAAAGAGGTTATTTGAAAATTAGCAACCAGAGCAGTCAAAGAATGGATGAAAATGGGCATATAATCTGTGGACACCACCAAGAAAACCTCGGTATGTGTTAGTATAATCTCTGAAGAAAACTCAAGGAAAAAACTTCCCAGAGAAGGAAATACATGGCTTGCTATATGAAACCAAAATGTACACAAATAAATTAAACCTAAGTGAGATCTATACAGAGGCAAACTTTAACTTGATGTAATAGACAAAAAAAAAAAAAAAACCCAAGACAAAAAAAAGAAGACACCTGGAATGAGTGCTAGAAGAATTTGCCAAGCAAATAAAAAAATGAGAGTTTTCACCAGTAGACCTGCATTTTAAAAAGTGTTTTTTGTTTTACAATTTATAGTGAAAATGCTAAATGATTATTGCAAGTATGGTGCTGGTGAAATATATCTTTCTCTAATTCTAGATACTTAGAAGTCTGAGATCTGAGGGAATTAGTTTTTAAGACAGCCCCTGGAAGGTAAGTCTGTGAGACTCTTGATCTCTAATTAACAAGGAGTAAGTTGAAAATGGAACTGTGACTCAAGTTGGTAAGGAAGGGCCCACTCTTTTTATTTACTCTTTTTAAGCTACAAAAGCTAAGGGACAGTAGCTAGACCCTGAGTTCAAGACTCAGTATCAACACATGCACGCACACACACACATACACACACACACACACACACACACACACACACACATTTTATATATAGAGATAGATAGATAGATACAGATAGATATGATTCTCCTACTTCTTTTTTTAATTCACATAGATTTGTACACTGAATGTCTTGTTGTGATATTCTCATATATATGCAGTTTATTTTGGAAAAATTCACCTCCAGTATATTCTTCTTTACCCCATTTTTCAAACAACTCCCTCTTTAGTGGTTTCATTATGCTACATTCAAAAATATCTATATAGATATATACATAGCTATAGATTTATACACGTATGTATATTATATATACATAAAATGAAATTAATATTGAAATAGTAATATAAAACATAATATAGACATTTGTCTCATATAACTTTTATGTAGAGATCTAGTGGCTCATGCCTTAATCCTAGCTACTCAGGAGGCTGGGCTCTGAGAATCATGCGAAAAAGCCAATCTGGGCAGGAAAGTCCATGAGGCACATCTTCAATTAACCACTAGAAACCCAGAAGTAGCACTGTGGCTTAAAGCAGTAAAAGATTACTTTGAGTACAAAAGCTCAAGGACAGAGCCCACAGCTGTTCTCAGGCCCCATGACCAAGAAAAAAAAAGTAAATAAAAACAAGCAATACAAGTTGTAGTTTAAATATGCTAAGAAATCTGAAAAAATAATTTATACAAAAATAAATTTTCATGTATATTCTTATAAATAAAATGTACAAAAGGTAATTTTAGATAATGTTCATTGCTTCAAAGTCAAAACAGTAGATTTTTAGTCCAGTTTGAATTATCATTTTTAACCTACTATCATAATTTCCAAAGTTAAAGGTGATGCCCTCATATTTATTTAGAAAAAGTTCACACTGCTTTCGCTAGATTGCTTACTACAGTCTAGTCTAAAAATTTAATTCATTTATTGAAGAATAGTAAAATTCCCTCAGGGAACAATTATGATACTATTTTGTAAGCCATATGTAATCATCTAAAATGGCACAAGGAATGTTTTAACTTCAGAGACTGGAATAAAAAGCTTATGAACAAAAGAAAATAAAATGTATCTTCAAATTTCTTTCTATGAAATGGGAAATATCATGTTACTTTAGAATAAATAATATTACCATACCCAGAGTATGACTGAAATCACAGTTTTACTATAGAAGTAAGCTAAGAAAGTACCCCTGATTTCCCGACAGAGAGAGAGAGAGAGAGAGAGAGAGAGAGACAGACAGACAGACAGACAGACAGACAGACAGAGAGAAAGAGAAAGAGAGAGAGAGAGAGAGAAAGATTGAGAGAGAGAGAGAGAGAGAGAGAGAGAGAGAGAGAGAGAGAGAGAGAGAGAGAGAGAGAGAGAGAGAGAACTCAGCATTTGAAACAATTCTTAATAATCAGAAAATTTCCAGGGAGACATGACTGATTTTGTTTTCGCTGGAAAACAAATTTAATGCATGATTATTTAAAGTTCGATATCTCTTGTGTTTGACACGAGGTCAAATCTATAAAGAGGAAAAATGATAATTAAATATGATGTTAAATTGCATCACTGCATTTGTAATTCAGTGGGGAATATTTTCAGCTTGGGTTCCTGTCAATAACTTTTATGAACAAAATTATGCCATTGGCCTGACTTTATGATTGCATATAGACCCATAAATAACAATGGAAAACAACAACAGTAATTTAAATGAGATAAAATAAATTTTATGGTACCTCTTGAATGTAAGGATTTATCTTAATTAACAATATTCATACTTTATAAATGAAACTCAACCTTTCCCTCTTTAAATTTAATTGTGTGCTATAAGTAATAGAGTGGGATTCCTTACTAAAGTCAGTAACAGTACCTATGAGCACATTGAGAAGCTATTTTTAATCATTTGTGAATATGTGATCCTTGGTAATTTTATCACTAATTGCAAATAGAGAGCAAATTACATGATCATTAACTAAATATTCTGTGACATGATAACCAATTAACTAAAATTCTTTAAGCCTATACTTTAAAGAATAATGTGAGCTTTAGATATTTCTTCATAAAGGAAAAATGTGAGGTATAATATATGTGTATATATTTACTAAATTGTATTTGTTAATAATTAAATCTATTGTAATATCTTGGATAAAACAATCTAGAAAATCAGACACCCTGAATAAAATCCTGTGGCACCTTGCTACAGAATATAAACAAAGTAACACTTTATCCATAGATTGCAAACTCTCTTATTAAATACCTTGGGAATGATAACTTGACTAAACTTACAAAAAATATGTTAGAGCTTAATAATTACATTTGTAGTTAAGAGTGGCACTTGCCTCCTTTGATATTACTGTTTTGGAAAATTTACCTAAATTCAATCACAAATAGTTGATACAAATTGAGAATCGTTTAAAAATTTAAGAAGATAATTTAGCTATTCTTATATTAAATGCAATTTTAGTAAAAGTGTATCATATTATAAATCATAATATAAAATCATAATGTAAAATTTATCATAACAAAATTAAAATTCTGCATTAATTTAATTTGTTAGAATGTATCATAATTTAATTTTCGTTGTTTTCCCTATTATCTTACAATCATACTTTCATTTAAATTATACTTTTTTATCACTGCATCTGAATTTTATAGAGAAGGTTTCCATGACAACTTGATGTAGCTTTTGGCATATAATACTTTTGAAAGTAGTTTGCCTTTGGATTTGTGTTTTGGGTTATTCCATTAACCCTAGAGACTTTTCTGTTTAGTTTTTCTTGGAAAAACTCAAGTTGAAGAACAAAAGTAAAGATCAGAGTTGAACTAGAACAGACACGTCTTTCTTCTGAGGCATTATTCCTCTAATAATTTAAAACTAATTCAAACCAATTATTTTCAGATATGATTTCAAGAATATTGGTCTCTGTAAGTAAACATATTCATTTACACTTGCCCTTATTATCATATTTGTTCATAGTTATTAAAGCTATTTTATTGTTTACTGTAGGAAAATCAAACTATATGTGTTGTATAGATGATATTGGTAGGTAATTACTTTGATTTTGATCCACAAATACTTATTACTTTTCCAATATGTTGTAGTAGTTAAAAAAAAACTTTAAATTTGGATAATAGCAAATAACATTGACCACTTTTTCATGATGGTGAAAATTTATGGGATGCTTTTTTTCTGCTATGTCACATTACAATTTCATGTCATTTCATCATTGTCTCCTAATATGTATGCAGATGAATATAAATAAAAATTTCACTCAGCTACACACATTAAAGAAGCATATAACCATGGATCTATGAACATTTAAAGTGCTTCTAGGATTTTAAAAGGAAAATGTATTGAATCTATCCTGTAACCAGGATGTGAAATTATGCCTTAGCTAAAAGCACTACATTGCACAACATAAAAACAACAATGAGAATTATACAAGTCGTTATGTCGAAAACGAACTTTACAACTTTGGTCGGGGGGCAGGGAGGAATGGGTAGGAGGGCAGGGGAGGATGGGAAGGGATGGAAGGAGAAACAAAGGAGGAGGCTACAATTCTTGATAAGAAATGTACTCATTATCTTGCCCATGTAATTGTAACCCCTCTGTACAGTATTTTCACAATAAAAAATAAAACCTAAAAAAAAGAAAATCAACGAAAAAAAAAACAAACAGAAAAACCACAATACTTTGAAGTATTCCTGTGCCTTTTCTTTTTTTCTTTTTCTTTTGTTACTGAAGCTTAAACTTAGGGCCTATCACTCACTTAGGTTTTTGGGTCAAAACTAGCTCTCTACCACTTGAGCCATACCTCCAGCTTTTTTACTCCTTAATTAGAGTTAAGTCTCTTGGATTCCCTCTGCCCTGCATGGATTTGGCTTGGGATCCATCCATCTCAGTCTCCTGAACAGCTAGGATTGCAGGCATTTAACTAGTCAGAATAATGCCAGCTTCTCATTTCCTTAATACCACATTTCAAGGCAAGATTATATCTGTTCCATTTTATTCCATATTCCCTTTAAAGTTTATTGAATCATCTGTGATTATCTTTACAGGATTTTCTTTTTTTATTGTGAAATTACTGAACAGATGGGTTACAATTACATGGACAAGATAATGAGTACATTTCTTATCAAGCATCGTAGCCTCCTCCTTTGTTTCCCCTTACCATCCCTTCCCATCCTCTCCTGCCACCTCACCCAATCCTCCCCACACACACACCAAAGTTGAAAAGAGTAAGCCAGGCCCAAAGAAACTTAGGTCCCATAGTTTCCCTTATTTGCAATAACTAGTATATGTCTGAGTCAAGCAGAAAAGGTCAAATAAGTTGATGTTAGGGAAATGAACCCTAAGATATGTATTCAAATGTTTTTTTTTTTCTTTCAGGTGATTGTTTCTAACACATTTATAAGATTATTTCTTTGATGCTTTGTATGTCTGTCCCCCATGGTATAACTCCTGCTTTCGCTGTATTTGATGTTGGCATAATTAGGGGAGGGGAAGGGGAAAAACAAATCATTTAAATAGGGATACAGGTGGATCCATTGGAACAATGAGATATACAAGTCCTTATGTGGAAATACAGGATTTTCTTTTCTTTTCTTTTTTTTTGGGTCTGGTCGTGGGGCTTGAACTCTGTGCCTGGGCGCTGTCCCTCAGCTCTTCAGCTCAAGGCTAGCGCTCTACCACTTGAGCCACAGCGCCACTTCCGGCTTTTTGCTTTTTGCTTATGTGGTGCTGAGGAATCAAACCCAGGGCCTCAGGCATGCAAGGCAAGCGCTCTACCACTGAGCCAACTTCCCAGCCCTACAGGATTTTCTTAAAGTCCCACAATTGTCCATTTCCTGCATGTCTTTTAGAAGCATGGATCCCATCTTTGTCTTTCTACATACAATACTTATCAGCCAGAAAAATGTTGATTTAAATATTTTCCTTAAAATTATTGTTTAATTTGGAAAGAAATGGCTTTTGCAAGCAACACCACCAAGTATACATGTCAAATGCACAATGCTATTGCTATTCATATCACTTTTTATTTTTATAAGCAGATTATTTCTCCATAAGAACATGGAAATATAAAGAGGATAAAACATAAAATATTAGCAGGAATAATGTGAAGTAACTTATCTTATCTGAGGTCATGGAAAAATTAATTAAACAGAGTAAACATGATTTTTATTCATTTATTATTACAAAATAACTTGAGAAGTGTGGGTTGGTTCTCAATAGAGAGATTATAATTATCCTGATTTTATCAATGTATCACTTTGTAATCTATAAATATGTGTAATTCTTGTCTACTAAAAATAAAAACTAAAGCATATTTTATAAAAAATGACTTCAAGTCTTTCCATTTCCTAACAAATGGGGCAATGTCGTAAGCCAGACCCAAAGAAACATAGGTCCCATGGTTTCCCTCATTTGCAATAACTAGTATATGTCTGAGTCAAGCAAAAAAGGTCAGATAAGTTGATGTTAGGGCAAGGAACCCCAAGATAAGTATTCAAATGTTGTTTTTTCATGCAATTGTTTCTAACATATTTATCAGATGATTTCAATGTTGCTTTGTATGTCCCTCCCCCACAGTATTACCCCTGCTTTCACTGTATTTGATGCTGGAATAATTCGTGGAGGGGAAGGGCAAAAACAAATCCTTTAACTAGGGATACAGGTGGACCCATTGCAACAATGAGATGCGCAAGTTCTTATGTGGAAAAATGAACTTTACAACTTTGGTGGGGGCGGGGGATTATCAAGTGGGGGGAGTATGAGAAGGGATGGGAAGGGGAAACAAAGAGGAGGCAACAATGCTTGATAAGAAATGTACTCGGTATCTTGCCCATGTAATTGTAACTCCTCTGTACGGTATTCACACAATAAAAAAATAAAATAAAAAGAAACAAAAAATCAAATACATTAAACAACAACAACAAAATGCGGTCATTCACATGTTATTAATTCTAGGCACATAAGCAAATATATCTAAATTTCACTGTTAAGAAAATATTTAAATATATCTACATAGTTTTTTCTTTTTTTAATTTAATTTTATTTTTTGTGAACATACTGTACAGAGGGGTTACAATTACATGGGCAGGATAATGCATACATTTCTTATCAAGCATTGCAGCCTCCTCCTTTGTTTACCCTTCACATCCCTTCCCTACCGCCCCCGTCCCACCAACCACCCAATCCTCCCCTCTCCCATCCCCCCAACCAACGTGGTAAAGCTAGTTTTCGACTTGACCTTGTACTTCTCATTGTTGCAACAGGTCCACCTGTATCCTTAAACGACTTGTTTTTCCCCATGTCCTCCACAAGTTATATTGATATCAAATATAGTGAAAGCAAGGGTTATACTGTGGGGGAGGGACATACAAAGCAACAAAGAGATAATCTTATAAATGGGTTAGAAACAAATGCATGAAATAAAAAAGCATTAAAATACATATCTAAGAGTTCATTTTCCTAACATCACATTATCTGACCTTTTCTGCTTGACTCATACATATACTAGATATTGCAAATAAGGGAAACCATGCGACCTATGTTTCTTTGGGCCTGGCTTACTTCACTTAACATAATTTTTTCCAAGTTTTTCCATTTCCTAACAAATGGGGCAATGTCATTCTTTCTGATGGAGGCATAGAATTCCATTGTGTATATATACCATATTTTCTTGATCCATTCATCTACAGAAGGGCATCTGGGTTGGTTCCATATCTTAGCTATGGTAAATAATGCTGCAATAAACATAGTTGTGCTGGTAGCTTTAGTGTGGTCTTGTTTGTAAACATTTGGGTAAATGCCCAAAAGTGGGATTGCTGGATCATAGCGGAGCTCTCTACGTGAAGTCTTTTCAGGAACCTTCATACTGCTTTCCAAAGTGGTTGAACATGTTTACACTCCCACCAACAATGAAGTAAGGTTCCCTTCTGTCCATATCCCCTCCATCATCTCTTGTTGTTAGAGTTCTTGATTATAGCCATTCTAACTGGGTGAGGTGGTATCTCAATGTTGTTTTCATTTGCATTTCTTTTATGGCTAGGGAGGTTGAGCATTTCTTCATGTGTCTACTGGCCATCTTTCTTTCTTCTTCAGAGAAGTTTCTCTTCAAGTCTTTAGCCCACTTATTTATTGGGCAGTTCTTTCTTTGAGGATTTGTTTTTGGGTGATTTAATTTTTTGAGTTCCAAGTATATTTTAGATATGAGACCCTTGTCTGTTGTATGGCTAGTGAAGACCTTCTCCCAATCCGTGGGCTTTCTATTGATCTTGCTAGCTATGTCCTTTGCCATGCAGAAGCTCTGCAACTTCATGCAATCCCATTTGTCCAACCTTTCTTTGATTTGTTGTGTTTCCGGGTCTTTATTCAGAAAATTTCGGCCTGAGCCAAGGAGACCTAGGGTTTCTCCTATTCCATCCTGTAATGTTTTCAGAGTGTCTACTTTGACTTCAAGGTCTTTGATCAATTTGGAGTTGATTCGGGTGCAGGGTGATATATAAGGATCTAGCTTTAGTTTTCTACAAGTAGTTAACCAATTTTGCCAGCACCATTTACTGGAGAGGCTGTCTTTCTTCCCATAGTTTTTTCTTTAATTCATAGATAGCTAATAATTTAACAAGGTAAATTACTTGTTGTTTTTTTTTTTCTGTTACCAAGGCTGGAGTTTCTGCTCTCTCTTGGCCTTTTCACTCAATACAGGCACTGTACCAATTTATTGAGTCACAGCTTTCTTTATCACTCTTCGCTTGTCAACTAGAGATAAAAGTCTCGGAGTCTTTTCTGCCAGGTTTTACTTGAACTGGGAATCTCAGATCTCAGCCTCCTGAAGAAGATTACAGGCCTGAGCCATCAATACTCAGCCAAACAGCATATTTTTAAGCATAAAGATAGTTTATGTTGCATATAGTCATGATACTACCATATGTGTATGTATTATATATCACATATGCATTATATTTGTTTCTCTTATGTAAATCATGTATTATATTAAGTAAAATAATATTACACACTATTAGTAAATTACTGTTTTCTGTTAGTCAAAATCTCAATTTTTGCTCCTTCATTTTTAGAAATATTGAGTTCTATGATCCATTTTTGTCTAAAATGATGAGAGAGGGAAATTTAAAGAGTAAACTATAAAAATGGCCACATAGAATATATAAAGATATTAATTATTACATTTTTCTGGAATGTTTAGTGGGATGTCTTAATTCATAAGGATTCATCTGGAAATATTTTGAATTTTTCCATTTTCTCCATCTTGTGAAGAAGCAATTTTCATACTGTTTAACATATTGTCTTAGAAATCTAATTAATTAAATGTATCTCTAATCTAGTTTTTTGTATAGATTCAAAAATGTTAATTTTAATAATATGCATCATTAGTATTTACTTTATTTCTCTTTCACTTCTGATTAGTGCCAAATAGATTTAAAAACACTTCATTTTATTTTATTTTATTTTGTTATTCCTGGGGCTTGAACTCCAGGCCTGGGAACTGTCCCTGAGCTACTTTTGCTCAAGTCTATCACTCTACCACTTGAACCACAGCGCCACTCCTGGCCTTTTCTATTTATGTGGTACTGAAGAATCAAACCCAGAGCTTCATTCAGGCTAGCAAGCACTCTACAACTAAGCCACAGGCCCAGCCAAGACTTTATCTTTTATAATGGTATTTTTTGTATAAGGCAAATCTTCCAGATTTTGGACTAATTACTAATTTCCAGAATATTATGTAAAATGAATTTACACACACTTAGTGATAGCACAAATTAATAAAGTATACATTAGTGTAATATAATAAATAGGAAGACTGGAAATAATATTTTTCATGACAAGTAAAGACTATATTATTGAAAACAATATTGAGATGAAGATTGATTATAAGATATATTTGGCTTATTTAAGTGTATTAATATGTGGCATTTTTGTTTTAACATGCTCTCAAACTCACAATATTTAGATAGTGAAATATTCAAATGTTATAGGTATCTCATTATCTATTACCTTTTTATCATCTATCATCTATCTATATATGAGACAACACATATTTCAAATTAATAGACTTATGTTCTTGTAAAACATTAACCTTTGTTGGAGAATTCATCCAATAAAAAGGATATTCAGTTAAAGATTTACTGTTACTTTTAAGTGCTATAAACTAAATCTATTCATTAAATAATTTTTATTTATTTACTTATTTTTATTTATTCCTTTTCAACTTTTTTTTTCCTTTTCAAGTTTTGAAACTTGGAATGATCAAAAGTAGCAATTTGACTTTTAGTTGGGCAATATATTTCAAAACATAATAACTACTAAATTCTTCCAGTTCTTTTTGTTCCAAAGGTTTTACCTTCTCATGCAGTACAATCTCCACCCTTGAGGTATGAGTGAGTATATTCCCTGCATGACTTCCATGAGCCTCAATGATATTGGCTTGTACTGGCTGTTTACAACTCTAAGCAGTGCCGTTGATTTAAGATGCTCACTACTAAGGGAAATTCTCTCTATTGAAGTGATTTGATTACGACAATCTTAGTAATTGTTATGCATAGTCTTTTGGACCAAAAAAAGACAAGGTCTTATATTTCACATCTCTAAATTTTAGGGCTTTGTTGTTTATGAACTATTTTATGTTTTCACAAATATCCACAATAATGTATTTTATATAGATTGTCATAAATTTAAATTTAATTACATATGTATAGATAAGTGTATCACATATTTCATATCCAGAATATTAAAGTGTAATAACAAGAAAAATACTGAACAAATAAGAATAATTGTCAAAATTTTACATACATGTACACATATATGTAGCAGATACTTTTAGATCATAGCTAAATATGTGAAAAGAGTAAATGGAAATTTTTAAAGTTTATTTATTGCTATTATAACGGTGATGAACAGAGGAATTACAATTACATGAGACAGGGAATGAGTACATTACTCTCTTACAATGTCTTCTGTTCCCTCATTCTCTCCTAGTCCCTCCCTCCTATCTCCACTCATGGGTTGTATAAGTAATTTTCATTAGTGTCCATTGCTATCCTTTTTTATTCTTTTCCCCTTGAGTTCTGAACCCTTCCCCCAACCCTCCAAAGATATACACTTAAATACACCACACATAATGGAAGACAAAATCATTGAAATTTAAATAAAAAAGAGGCATATCTTCTTTCCATATCTTGGAGGAGGTCATAGCTAGATAGATGGAAGAATGGACAGGTAGACAGACAGACAGACAGATAGATGATAGATAGATAGATAGATAGATAGATAGATAGATAGATAGATAGATAGATAGATAGATGTATGGATAGATAGATAGATAGATAGATAGATAGACAGACAGATAGATAGATAGATAGATAGATAGATAGATAGATAGATAGATAGATAGATAGATAGATAGATAGATAGATAGATAGATAGATAGATAGATAGATAGATAGATAGATAGATAGATAGATAGATGGATGTATGGATAGATAGATAGATAGATAGATAGATAGATAGATAGATAGATAGATAGATAGATAGATAGATAGATAGATAGATAGATAGATAGATAGATAGAGACAGATAGATAGATAGACAGATAATTTGATACAAATAGGAAGAGGCACATAGACATTGCACCTTTTTGTTTCTCTCCTAAGAGAATCCTCGTTTGGTGTCATTGTGTATATCTAGAATCCTGTATAATTTAATATATCCCAATGTCATTTAGTTCTAATTTCCAAATTGACGGTTTGTTTCTCTGAGCTTGGATTACACTAGCATGATTTGTTCTAGTTCCATCCATTTCCCTGCAAATGATACTACTTTATTCTTTCTAAAGGCTGTGTAAAATTCTATTGTGTATAGGTACTGTACTTTTTTGATCCACTCATCTATTGTGAGACATCTGGGCTGTTTCCATATCTTGGCTCTTGTGAATAGTGTGGCAATGAACATGGATGTGCAGGTTTTTTTTTTTATCATATCTTGGCTCATGATGTTCAGGATAACTGCCCAGGAGTGGTTTGGCTGGTTTGTAGGAAAGATATATGCTTAGTTTTTTGAGGAACCTCCAGAATGCTGTCTAGAGTGATTATACTAGTTTCTATTCCCACCAACAGTGCAGTAAGGTTCTTCTTTCCCCACATCCCTGCCAACATTTGTTGTTGTTTAAATTGACAATGTTGGCCGATCTAACTTAGATGGAATCTCAGAGTTGTTTTATATTTCTTTTATGGCCAGGGATGATGAGTATTTCCTCATGTGTTTCTTTGTCATTCTTACCTCTTCTTCTGAGAAGTTTCCCCTTAGCTCCCTTGCCAATTTATTGATTGGTTTACAAAGTTTAGGAGGGGATAGTTTCTTGAATTCCTTATATAGAAGGATCCCTCACCTATTATGAGAGCTCCATTCCAGAGACCACTGAAACAGATGAAAATCTGTGAAATAGCAACATTATATTTATTATATATATATGTATATATGTACATATATATAATGCTTAACAAACCCTTCCTACTATCTTTACCACTCTCTCTTTCACCTTTCTCACCCTCTTTACATGCCCTTAAATACTTTCTACCCTGTTAAACCTACATAATTATAACAATACTCTTAAAACTTACATAATTTTAACAACATATAAAATTCTACATGGGTACTTGCCAATGAATTACACTACAACTTGAATGATGATCAGAAATTATGTAGCTGTGCAGCACTGATGGTGATAAAGGTGATGACAATGACACAAATGTACTACACAGCCAAGAAGAGCATTACAGCTCTTCTGAAGGCACCACTTCATCAGATGCTTCATCAGATGGTGCAGTATCTTCAGGCCATAACTTCTATTTCTGCTAAAAGCCTGGGCCTAACTGAGCTCTTCATCCAAGTGGTGCCCATATTTATGGGGAGTTGATGGTGCTGCTTTTTCTTCTGAGTGAAGAAGTTTTTTATAAACTGACATTCCACTAATAATTGTATTTATGAAGTATGATGAATGAAGCATCCGGGGATCCCATTCCTCAGCCACTCGCTGAAGTTCTTTGGCTATTCTGACCATGGTTTCAAGATGATCGAGTGTTTGACCAACCTCCTCCTCTTCTCCCGTCCATAGTTGGTCTTGTTCCTCATCCTCTTCTTGACTTGCTGACTTCATCATCTCCATTAGGTCTTTGACCATCAGCGGTTGTGAGTAAACATTAATCAGGTCATTCACATCATCAAATGTCATGTCATTGAAACCATCTCCTCCCAGTAGTTTTGTCAATTTCACAGCCTTACCTGCTGCAGAGTGATGGACTTCATCAAGGAAGAATCCCTTGTAATCATGGACCACTAGTGGCTACAAATGTTTCCAGCTGGCATTTACTGTTTCAGTCTTCATCTCCTTTATGGACTTCAGAATATTTAAGAGATGAGACACAATATTTTCATCACACCCATAAGCCTTGGCAAGAAGTTTTTTTGTCTGAGTCCATAGCTTCAACTAGATTTAGTAGCGTGTTTCAAAAGTGCAGAGCAACTTACAAGCGTGAATAAAACCTTGGGCCAAATGAGCAATGTAATGTTCAGCACTAAGAACTCTGTCTGGACACCATTATACAAGAGATCAACTACATGGATTCCAGCAGTGTACATGATCAGAAGCACTTTGAACTTGAGGTTGTTCTCTGGCTGATAAAGCTTAACTTCTAGGATAAAGCACTGGTAGAACCAATCAGCTGTGAGGATTTTTCATGATTGAGGCCCTGGGGTTGTGCATCTAGTATTGTTTTTTAGGGCACTAGGGTTTTGTGACTGATCAATGAGCCCTGGCTTTCCCATAAAGCTCCCAGCATTCTCTTTCATAATCAGTTACTCCATCTTTTTGAGGCTTAAAACCAAAGGCTTTGGCTTTGTCCTTCATAATAAAAGTGGGAGATGGCATTCATTTCCAAAATAAGTCCATCTCATCCATGTTGAAAACTTCAGGCTTATAGCCCCTTCCTCAATGATAGATTTGAACATGTTGTTCACTCTCATAGTCCTTGGCTCTGGTTTTATCCACAAAGGCAGGTTCTCCATACAGTGACATATTCTTGAATCCAAAGCATCTTTGAAATTTATCAAATCAATCTTTGCTGGCACTGAATGTGGTGGTTCTTGTGTGAGAAGCACTCCACAGTCCTGCTTCTGCATTGTTGTTGTCATCTTCATCCTCTTCAACATTGTGAAAATCCATGCTTTCAGCAAAACAATCATAAAGTTTCTTGGCCTTTGTCCAGATGGTGTTTGTATCCCAGGAGATATTCTTCTTCCTGCAGTCATTTATCCACAGGTCCAATGAAGACTTCATCTTCACAATGGCCTTATTGTGGGAAGTGACCACCCTTTTGCATTCTTGTTAAAAGTCTTTCTTGGTGCTGGGAAGTTGGCTCAGTGGTAGAGTGCTTGCATCACATGCATGCAGCCCTGAGTTCGATTCCTTAACACCATAAAAGCAGAAAAAATCTGCAAGTGGCACTGTGTCTCAAGTGGTAAGGAGCTAGCCTTGAGCTGAAGAGCTGAGGGACAGTTCCCAGAACCAGAGTTCAGCACCCATAACCAAAAAAAAGTCATTCTTGTGGTAAACCTAATGTTCTTTTCATCTTTACGTGGTGAACTGTACATCTGTTGATACAATAATGGCAGGCTATAGCCATGTAGCTTTTGCCTTCCTTTAACAGGCTGAGAACTTCCACCTTTAGTTTTACAGTAAGCATCTTCTTCTGTCACTTTAGTTCACTTCCAGAAGCCTTAGAAGGCTCAAAACATTTGGGTGACATCATAAGACTAGAAATAAATTCAGACTTTTACAAAAACTTCACAAAAACACAACACCACAGAGCAACATTACATGTAGTCATCAGATGTCCATGTGAAATGGACAAAGAGGGATGCTAAGGGCTGGGAAGGTGGCTCAGTGGTAGAGTGCTTGCCTTGCATGCCTGAGGCCCTGGGTTCGATTCCTCAGCATCACATAAGCAAAAAAAAAAAAAACCAGAAGTGCCACTGTGGCTCAAGTGGTAGAGCACTAGCCTTGAGAGGAAGAGCTGAGGGACAGCACCCAGGCTCAGAGTTCAGGCCCAACCAGCAGACAAATAAAAAGAGGGATGTTGAAAGATTGAAAGATTTGGCCCAGTAGGAAAGAATAAAGGGACTGATGCTATGGTCACTGGGCCAATCAGCTCCCAGGATACAGAGCACAGTACTATGGTTGTTTGACTTCCATTACATCAGCCAATATTTTGTAGTGTACAACCTCCCATTGGCAAACTTGAACAAGCACTAGTGGTGTATAGTACTGCATCTCAATTGTACACAGTAAGGTGTTCATCCTCTAATGAACTACATAATGTATTTTATTTTTATTTAATATTCTTTTTTTTTTTGTCGGTCGTGAGGCTTGAACTCTGGGCCTGAGCGCTGTCCCTCAGCTCTTCAGCTCAAGGCGAGCGCTCTACCACTTGAGCTACAGCGCCACTTCCGGTTTTCTGGTGGTTTATTGGAGATAGGAGTCTCACTGTCTTTCCTGCCCAGGCTGGCTTTGAACCGCGATCCTCAGATCTCAGCCTCCTGAGTAGCTAGGATTACAGGCGTGAGCCACCAGCGCCCGGCTTTTAATATTCTTCTAATATGTTTTAATTAATATTTTATATTGTTTTAATTTTTTAGGCAGAAATAAAGTCATCAATATTATATGACTATATAAATACTGCAAAATCCCACAATATAGTGAAAACTCCATGATACCTGCAACACAATGAAGTCACAATACGTGAACTGCCATATAGCAAAGGATGACTGTACTGGATATTAAGCCTTTATCTGATGTATTGCTGGTAAAGGTCTTCGCACAGTTTGTTGGCTTTCTTTCTAGTTAATAGCTCTGTCTTTAGCTGTGCAGAAACTTTTAATTTTGATGTAGTTCCACTTGTCAAGTCTTTCTTCTACTTATTGTGCCCCTGTATTTTTTTACAGGAAGTTTCTACCTGTACTAATGTTTCTGTTACTCCCTGCAGTAATTTCAAAGTTTTGATTCCGACGTTGAGGTCTTTGATCACTTTGAATTGATATTAGTGCATCGTGACAAACGGTTACACTTTTAGTTTACTGTAAATGTATGCCTAGAGAAACAGCTTTAATATCTGTAGGAAGTATAACTGCTCAAGCTTCAAAGGAAGATTTTTTTTGAAATTTTAATATTTTTTCCTGTGGATTTAGGAGTCTTTTGACTTAAACATGATGATACCACAAAATACTCCTGTAAGATCTTAACGAAATGAATTCTTAAAGAGTGAGAAGTTAACACAGGTATCTCAACTTAGTTATTTTATTCAAAGAGACATGGAACTTAGGCTCCATGTTTCCCAAATGATATGTGCTACAGTAAATTTTGTTAATAATTTTATATAAGTGGTGATGCCACTTGGGTTTACCATTCAGCCATTGAAAGATTCTTCTCTCCTATTAACCTCCTGGTAGAAATTGAAGCTGCTAATATTCTTGGATTACATTTTTAAACATATACAGAACAACATGGGGCAGGGGGGAGGAGGAGTTGCAAGGAGAAAATACATAGGTACAAAATATCCATTGTAGTGAAAAAAATCAGACTTCAACCATCCTGTGGAAGGGGAAACATAACAAAGTCTCAGTGAACAAAAAGAGTCAATTTTGAAAATAAAAATGGGTATACTATTCATTTTATTCAAAAAAATCAATGTCCATACTATACATTTGTGTCAAGTTCAATTTCCTCTTAATCATATATAAAAATGATTTAAGGTAAACTTTCCTTTATCTACACAATGATTAGTATAAAATAAAGGTCTAATGTTAATTAGAATATAAAATTTACTTGTAGAAAAAATGACACGCCATGTTATGAAAGCACTCATGGATTATCATTGGGTACTATATATTAAAAATGTAAGCCTCTTATCACTGCCAAAGAAATAGTACCAAATATTTCAAACAAATTATATAGGAATCATTCATTAAACATATATGTACATTTAAACATTGTTATAAAGCATGTCAATTACATTGCATTTTACTAAAATAATGCCCAAGGAAATACATTTTCATGTATACATGAGAGAAAAATATTACAGAATAAATTTAATATAGGTGTGGGATATATATTACATTTATTCCTGCAAGGTGAAGCATAGTCAAAGCCACAAGTTTGATCTTTAAGTGGGTCCATCAGTTTTCTTTGACCCAAGGGAGTGAGTTCATCTAAACTTCTTTGCAGTATCCATTATCATTTATCATATTGTGAAATAGCTTCATGATATACATGATTTTGTAAAATAATCTGTACAATTTGGGAAAACATTAAAGCTATATATTTCAAAGCCTCATGAGTCAACAACAGTTGTAAAATGTCCCCAAATTAAACTTTGGTGAAGTATGACATTGCTCTAGCCTACACAAATAAGTTTTATCAATATATGTGTTGATTTCAAATAGATAATTTAAATTTACTTCAATTGCCACAAATAATATTTAATGCTCAAAGACTTTCTGAGTCATCTCTATTAAAATTATTAATTCATATGGCTACTAAAACAAAATGTCTTCTAATTAAAAGATGTCAAACACTGTGCTTAACTTTCAAACCAGCATCTAAAACAGCAGGTCATAATTCTTATTGTCAGAATTCATGAGTGTGAAAGACATAAGCATCCATTGGACACTGGTGTTATTTTACTGGGGTGCGACAGACCAGCTCGGCCGGAGCACTGTGACCGACGGGACAGTGATCTCGGGATAGGTGGGCAAAGGAGTCGGCAAAGTGACAAACAGACACAGACTCAAAAGAGTTGCATCTGAGTGTATCTTTATTGAGGAGAATTAACATTTTTATACAGTGTGTGATTGTGACATAGATTCTTTGTTTATTTAAGCACGTAATCAATTTTTTAAAGGCAAAGCATTGATGAATTACATGAAAATTAATGACTATCCCACCAACTGTTTAAGCTAAGTGGTGCGAAACAAGTCTAGCATATTGTTTAATAGAATACGTCATCTATTCAGCCTTTTTTATAATAATTTTAATAATTAACAAACCTAAGACAGGGCTGTACTTACATTATACTCTTTTTAATTTTATCCAACTAATTTCATCTTTATAAGCTCCTGTATAAGGAAATGGTTCTTCGTTGGTTCAGGAAATATGTCACTAACTTTATATTTTGTGTGAAAACACTATCTATTCCCTATAATGTAAGTTGGACTAAACTTAATCATAACTGTTGGGAGAATCTTTCTTTTTCTTTTATAATCAGAGGTCCCTTCTTTTTAGAACTCTCTAAACTACTGGGATAACTCTTTCTAACTTAGTTTAGTTCATTGATTTTGTCTGTTAGACATATCTAGAAATTTTAAGTCTCTATATTTACTATTCGTGAGCTGCAAAACCGCTTGTGAAGTTGTAGGAGTTTCTGGAGGCAACGTCACATCAGATGATAGATTGATTGGGGGATTGCCCACATTTAATCTTTGGCCTTAGCCTTTATTACTTAGAGAAGCCATCTCTATTGGACTGGAAAAATACAACATGCTCTGTTCACGGATCAATAGAAAAATAGCCAAAATGAGAATAAAGGCAATGAATGTACAGCCAAGAAGAATATAGTAAGAATAAAGGTAGAGGCTATAAAGGTGCAGCCGAGTGTATGGGAAGCCTTGAACCAACACCCCCTTCCTGGGGGCATGCTTCCTTGAAGCTCTTTGTCCAACACAATCTCTCACGCAGACTCCGCAGAAGGTGGGGTGGCACCCACTGGTCACAGAAAGATGTCCACTCAGCTGGAAATACCAGGAACCACTGGAAGTGAAGAAACTTAAGTGTTTGACCTTGTTTCTCTGGCCAGAGACTATTCATTGAACTTGCAGTCCCTTATTCTGTTGTGGAGGTCAAATCAGAAGCCATCTATCCACCACAGGCAGCTTTATGGAAGTGCTCCTCCCACCTGCGCTGGCTTTTCTTTGCTGAACCCAGCTAAGGACTCCTTGCAGACACATCTTCATGGCTGCTTTGCCTGCTGTGATCTCTGCTCCTTTCCAAACGCTTGCTTCGGCAGCTTCCTCTCCATTGTGCCTCTCGGACTGGGTTCCCATGGTGGTTGGATACTGAGCTGCTTGTTAGAGGAGGAAACAAGAGTTGTTGTATACAATGGCAGGCCTGAATTGGCCTGGAGGCAGGACAGACGCTCTCCCAGGTGGGACTTGTCGGGGCACAGGGCAGGCATCCTGCCACTGGGCCCTGGGTCACTGTGGTGAGCAACAGTCACACTGGAACTTCTCTTTCTCAGAGAACAATGGGTTAAGTCTGACCAGATTGTCTTTTTTAGGGAATCCAGTTCTCCACCAACTCCTGGGGGATGCCTGGGGCTTGAGTCTATGTCAGGCTCCACTCCTGTCCAGAACCTTTCATTCCAAAAGTTTCAACCAAGTGTATGTGGCGTGGCACTGGGGGACTCTCAAACCCAACAAATAAAGCACACTAATATTACCCTCTTTTTATATAAACATGTATTTCAACTGGAAATTCATTAATTTGTTTTGACAATGTATGTGACACATTTCTCATAAAATGGTGCTATTAGTTTTTTAACTTAATCTTAAATGCATAGTTGATTAAAAAGATTTCAATGTCACAAGTCAGAGATGCATCCTAAATACCTTTTATGTTGGTACAGGGCTTGAACTCAAGACCTGTGTGATCTACTTCAGCTTTCCACTCATAGCATGCACTCTACCTCTAGCCACAACTCCATTTGGAGTTTTTTATTGGAAATAAAAAGCTTTCAGATTGGCTTCCAGGGCTTGTTTCAAAATATGAATCTCAGATCTCAGACATCAGAATAGCTAGCTCTATTTTTGGCTTCTTGGTATTTAAGTGGAGATGATAGCCTCATGAACTTACTTGCCCAGGTCAGCTTCATACTAACTTTCTCAGATCTCAGAGACTTCTATAGAAGTATCTAACCTAAATTCCTAAATGATGTAGGGGACACTATTTGAAATGTGTTATTGTGACATATTTCTTTAGAATAGGCTAAAATAGGAGATCAGAGTAGAAATATGGAGCTATTTCAAAAGAAGACACTAGTGTCTCAAAGTATAATATTAGTTAATTAGGAGGCTGAGATCCCAATGATGAGCTTTTATCTAGGACAAGGAGACAATTACTAGAGATTCCACATCCAGAAAAAAATGCAGTCATAATGTTCAGTGTACCTATGAAAAAAATGGAACCAGGTAACTAAGAGATGGTGTGATTGGGAGAGATGGGGAGAAATACTAAAGGGGTTATATTGATCAGGATACATTTTACTCATACACTGACTTACATGGTTAATTGAAACTCCTTTGTACAATGAATTTCTAAGACATTTACAAATACTTTATTTAGTTTTCATTCGTTTACATCCTGGAGGACTACAACATCACACTTATCCTATGTTATGGCCTTGCTTTGGAGTTTGGCAGAAATCATGCCACTGTTTCCATGGGTGCCAATTATCTTTCGCCAGATTAGTTTTGGTGGGTTTGCAAACAGGAGTTACTGTGTTTTATTGTTTTTTGTTTTGTTTTTTACTTTGTATACGGAAGCACATCTCTTGTCAAGTAAAATTGTTATCATCTTGGGCATTAAAAACCTTCCATTTTAAGGAAAGCCAGCATATAGTTGGTGAAAATATCCTTGCACCACAGCCTCTACCCATTTGGCCTCTTTGAAGTGTTATAATCCCATCAGGTCTTCACAGGCTCCAATATGGCAGAGAATATACCGCTATTTTTTTAATTCAAAAAATAACTAGCAAATTCCAGCTGGAATTTGGCTATGAAAGCCCATCATGTGAAGTTTGAACATTTTTTTCTCAGAAAAAATAAAAGAAATGACCATAAATAAGTAAAGATATAAAGCAACAGTTTTGTGTTCTTATTGGTAAACTCTGTAACTTGGTTATGTCAATAATGATGTATATGTGAAACTGATTACCTATAAATTATATTGAAATGCATGACACTAATTGGAAAAGCCTCTAGAATGATTGTAAATCACAAGGCATGATGTCTTACAACATCATGATGTCTTACAACAACTTCAAAGCAAGGTATAAACATTTAAATGTAGTTCCCAAAGTGGCATGAGGAAAACAGAGACTTTTTGGACAAATATTTCTGAGGATAAAAATCAAGAGCACCTATGTCAAATGCATTGTGCTGTAATTGATTTTAGGGATTGATAAGCAGCCATTGAATAACTTGCTATGGATAATTTCCCTCCCAATTTCACATTCATTTATAGATTGTTTTGTGGGTTCTTTCCTAGATTTCTTTTCTGTTCAGACTCCTATGCTAGGCCCTGGAGCTACATTACCTAGTCAAACAGACAGGATATCTGACTTCTTAAAGTTGTCCTTCTGGTGGGGGAAGATATTAGGAACTTAATACATGGATAGCATACTTTGCATAAAAGGGCAGTTATATGAATTAAAAACAAGACATGAGAAATATCAATATGGAGAAGGGAAGTAGTAAGTCACGTGATTAGTTGTAGTCTTCCATAGAAAGATGTCATTTTGTTACCAGTGGGTGGTGGTGGTAGTGAGCATCTCATATCCTTGGAATTTCCAATGGGAACTGAATAAAAATGCACACATAAACAGACACTACACAAAAATAAAGTGGCAAAGCAATTATGGAGGACCGGAGAGGCTGAGAAAGAGACAGACAAGGACAGAATGAGAATACCATCAAGGGAAACAGAAATGGTAGGCCTTCCTCACCTATGCAGCTCAGTTGCAAACATAATTTAAAAAAATTCCATTTTCTCCAGTTCAGAGTATTGGAGGAGTTCATTGGAATGACAATGGGCTGATCTTAGGGAAATGAAGTAACTTTACTTAAAAGACTTTTAATTTTTTATATTTTTATCATCATTAAGTACTTGTACAAAGGCGTTAACATTTAACAAGTAAGTGTATAAATGTAATGCTTTGTTTTGTGGGGGTTTTTACTTGTTTTGCCAGTTCTGAGGCTTGAACCTTGAACTGTTATGCTCAAAACTAGCACTCTACGCCTGGTGCTGGTGGCTCATACCTGTAATCCTAGCTACTCAGGATGCTGAGATCTGAGGATCACAGTTCAAATCCAGCCAGGGCAGGAAAAGCCATGAAAGTCTTATCTCCAATAAACCACCAGAAAACCAGAAGTGGCGCTGTGGCTCAAGTGGTGGAGCACTAGCCTTGAGCTGAACAGCTGAGGGATAGCGCTTTGTCCCAGAGTTCAAGCCCCATAACAACAACAACAACAACAACAGCAACAACAACAACAAAACCAACAACAACAACAACAAAAAGACCACGAGCTCTCTACCACTTGAGCCACAGTTCAACTTCCAGCTGTTTGTGGTTAATTGGAGATTAGAATCTCAGGACTTTGCTGCCTGGGCTGGCTTCTAACTGCAATCCTCAAATCTCAGCCTCCTGAATATCTAGAATTACAGGAGTGAATCACCAGCATCTAGCAAGTACAATACTAATTGATCAGTGTCACTCTTTTCATCATTCTTCCTACACCTCTCCCAACATAATTCCTCCCAGTTTTCTTAGTTTCTTAGGATATTCACTGAACTTGACTTCATTTCAAGCCCCTTTTGAGATCATTGCATGTACATTGTTTCCATCCCACAGTTCTAGGTATCTTTATGAGATGCAGGATGCTTTTAGTAGGAGTTTCCTGTACAGATGTCAGAGTAAAGGTGCATACAGTTCCATTGCCTGAAGTTTTTCTATCCCTATGGAGAATTTCTGATGATTTACTGGCAACTAACTATGCTCAAGGAAGAGTGATCATGGGAGATAACATGAAGAGATAAAATGCTTGGGTCTCCTAGAACATGACTAGGAGAGGGATTTTGACTCAGGTTCTTTCCCCATAGCTAACACTCCTTTAATTTGAGTTAAATGTGATTACAAAGTAAGCCATAATATTTAAAGAATTATTGCTTTCTAGAAGAAATCCTACTGCATAGACAACAGACTAAATCAAAGAAAGATAGGTCATTAATGTGTTTGGAGCCACCTGAAAGGGAACAGGACTACTCAAATGAGAGAGATGGCCACCACAAGAACTCTGATACTTTATATGACTTTTAGAACTGTCCTGGAGTTTTGAAAAGAAACACAAGAAAAATCAGATTCCTCTTTCCAAAGGATACTTGCATGTTGAGATAACATCAATGTCTTTGAGAATTATGTCTAAACAGAATATGGTGGTGGTTACATCAAGGTGGATAGCATTTGAAATGAGATGAAACAATCATATTTGTGTACTGTTTAATTTAAAGCTCATCTACTTTTCTGATGGATCATACCTGGGTTTCAGAAGAGGTAAAAAAATAACTCCAGTGTTCTCAGTATATAAAATAACACAGGGGTTTGATAAATGATAT
This sequence comes from Dipodomys merriami, assembly GCF_024711535.1. Lineage (NCBI taxonomy): Eukaryota > Metazoa > Chordata > Mammalia > Rodentia > Heteromyidae > Dipodomys > Dipodomys merriami. The sequence goes on from NW_027203822.1 coordinate 28,582, forward strand.
GAGAGGTGTGGGTGCAACAGATTTGGGGTATGATGCCATGATTGGCTGTGGATTTTAATATCTAGGTTTCTCAGTAGACAAGTAGCCATGTTGAGAATCCAGCTGATAAAGGATTTTCAAATCTAAGTCCATGTTTGGGTTTGAGAAAATAGCATCTGTCAGGAGGTGGCAATTTAAGTTCCTGAAGTTATTAATTACTGGAGTTAACATCCATCCTTTTCTTTCTTATCTTGTATAGTCAGTGGCATGACCCCTATTGTATATCACCTTTCCTTTCTTATTTCCCTGATATCCTCACACAACAATCCTTTTTAGAACCATCTCTGTACTATTATTCCATTTCCTATTTAATTTGCAGACATTAAGATTTCTGATGAAAGACAACAGTTCTTCAATGTTAAATCCTAGTTCAACCTGGCACTTAAATTTAACTCTGGCCCTCTTAGTAGGCAGGTGTTTTATGTGAGACATGCCCTTGCAATTTTTCATCTTGAATTATTTTGGAGAGAGGGGCTCACCTTTCTTCCCAAGCCAGTCTGAATTACATTTATATTCTCTCTTTTGTAGTATGACAAGTATACAACAACTCACCTAGATTTATTGTTTGGTATAGAGTCTTGCCAACTTTTTTTCCTGGAATGGGCTTAAACTACCAGATCTGCCTTCTAACTATCTGAGGTCATACTCATGAGCTACCATGCTTGGCTGTGTTGTACATTTTATGTTTAAACCATTGGAAAAACACAAATCCATCCAGAAAATGGAAGAAAACTATTGCACTTAAAATGTAGTTAGGAAAAATATGACAGTCACTGTCATGGTCCATAAATCTTACCTGAGAAATTACTGGAAACTTTGCCCCCCCCAAAATACTTGTCAACATATAGTCTCAGACCCTGAGTGAGGTAAGGGTTCACTCCTTTGTATTGGTGGGGTTTTCCCTCCTTAGTAGAAAAATGCTAACTGGCCTATGGTGACTCACAACTGTAATCCTAGCTACTTAGGAGGTTCAGAGCTGAGGAACATGGTTCCAAGTCAGCTCAAACAGAAAAGTCTCCATGAGACTACTACCTCCAATAAAACACTCAAAAAGCTAGAAGTGGTACTGTGGCTCAAGTGGTAGAGCACTAGCCTTGAGTAAAAGAGTCTTAGGGACAGTGCTCAGGCCCTGAGTTCAAGACTCAGGATGGGCAAAAAATAAAATATAAATAAACATAAATTTGCTGTTCTCAAAAATCCTCATTCCTGTTGGTAGCATGGCTCAAAGGGTAGAGCTCCTGATTCTCAAACACCCCTCACCACCCAAACAAACAAACAAGAACAAACTAACAAAAAAAAAAAACAAACAAAGTAAGAAAATCTCATTTGGGACACATGAAGAAGGATGTTTGCTGTTTTAGGTAGGAAATTTACCTTCTGTGAGTACAAAATGAATGTCAGAAGTACAATCCTTTCATCAATACAATTTATGTTTCTAAATATTAGGTCATTTGGAGCAGTGTCATCCACCTTGTCTTAACTGTGAAATCTATCACTTAGCGTTTTGGATTTACACTTACAAGTAGGAAATGATCTCAGGGCCATTTTAATAAGTATAGAGTACAAAGAAAAATTGGATGCAAAGGAAAAACTGTTCAGATATAGTCGATTCTCTGTTATCCATTAATTCTGTTATCTCCTTAATTCTAGGAGACTAAAGACGTTGAAAGCAAAGCTTTCAATTATAGTCTGCAATATCAAAGACATGAATGGCAATGTGAAGAAAACTCTAGAAACAAATGATATGTGTGAAGAAGAGTGTGAAGAAAAGTCTAGAAACAAATAATATTATGAGTTATTTCTACAGAGTGGCACACGAAGGCAATCTTGAATGATCTCTGTAATTTCAGATGTTCATAAAATTTAACAATGTACGTATCCATTTTATAAAGTAAAATTAATTTAACAAACTAATATGCAATCTCAATTATGACAATGTTTAATAAAATTTCAAAGGCAAATATTTTTAATTAGTTTGAAATGCATCGGTAGATTAATTTCTTCATAATAAAAAAACAAACAAAAGCAGAAATTTTCAAGCCATGACTCAAACCCAGATCTTCTGACTTCCAAGAGGTCCATTAAATTTACAGTTTAGTGATAGTTAATACTATCACTATAACTTACTTATGAAAACATTTTGATTATGTTTAAATAATTATTGATAGAGTCATTTGAAATACGTGCTAAGCTTAGTAACTATAATGTGATCTAAGGACCAAAATACAAATTTTTGAGATAGATTATCTGATGATATGAGTAAGCTGATTAAATTTTCATTTGCAGCTTTTCTGGAACTTAAAAAAATTAATTAGCAAGTTAACCTTGACATAGGAGTTCATTGAAAATACATCCATTGATATTGTATTAAATAAAGTCCAGGATACCTTAAAATATTGTCCATATTAATCATAGTATTTCTAGTACAAGTATGAAACCATAATGATTTCTTAGCAATACCTAAACACTAGAAACTGTAATCATTAATGTTGTTAGCAAAACAGAAAAAAGACTAATGTATTTTTGCCCATTTAAATGTGCTATCTATTGAATAAAAATTCTTGAAAAGGTATCCAGCTCATAGGAGGTAATATATTCATACTTCAGATAAGGTTGCATAAAATCTTAGTATTTTAAATCTTCTTGTTTTATTCAATTAACCCCTAAATTTATCCTTATAAAAACCTAGAAGCTGCGTGCATGAAAATTTCAATCTCCTTGAATTTCAACTAAGTCCTTTTTTTAACGAGAATTAATAAGACCATCTTTAAGACTTCATCATAAAATATTCAAGTTCCTGAGAAGTGACATTTATTCAGTGTTCATTGATATAAATGCAACCTGACTCTAAGTGTGTTGACTTTCATTTTTATAACAGTTTACAACCATAATCTCTGCAGTTGTAAGTTTGAAGATCTGCCATCAAATTAAAAAGCAATATAGTCTAGAGCAATCAGAGAGGTAGCAATTAACTTGAGGGTTTATTTTCCATTGCACTTAGCAATTTGTAAAATGATCTATATGGGTTTTTTTGATAAAAATTTTATTTCCAGAATATTTTAGAAAGTATTTAGGAAAATCTCTTTCCTTGTGTTATTTTGTCATCCAATTTGAATTTTGGCATTCCATCTTCCTGCAGGCGGCCATTGCAGGACACTACCTCTACTTTCCTCCATATTGAAGGTCAGTGGTATCTCAACTACACTATTCAAAGTCAGTTTATAGGGAGCATCAGCACCTATTTGTCATCCATACTTATGGGACTTCAGTGTAGCAGATCTGGATTGATTTATCCCCACTAGGGGCAATGATATATTTGTTAGCTATATTTATAGGGCTTTTATGAAGCAATTATATTTCTTCTGATCCCAAATATCATAAAAGTTTTCAATCCACTTGGCTCGTAAATGATAAGAACAGACCCAGAATTTTGTTTATATTTAGCTATGAGTAAAAATTTATTTTACAGAACAATTCATTCATTATTCAACATATATCCTAGAATAGGGGAGAATTCTGTCTGTTTAAGTGACAATGAATGTATTTACTAATTGTGATGTCTTTAGATTACATTAAGTAGAATAGTTGGGACTATTAATAGTTCCTAATGGAATGTACAGGAAATGTACAGAAACTAAGGTTTCTGAAGAAATATATGAGTGTTCAATAGTTATGTAATGAGTAGTATTGATACCTGGACAGTTTCTCAACCTCCTGTTATATGCTGTCGGTAGAAGAGTTATATGAGATATAAGATATATATTATATGCTACAAGTAAAAGAATTGGTGAGTTCACAGACTCCTCACAAGCACAGAATAATGGTGCTAATAATGCAAATTTCATTGTATCAATGTAACGATTAAGTGAAATTACAACAATACAGCATGGTCTGGCAACAAACAAACACTGAATTATAATATCCATCATTTAAAAATTCTTATCTTTGAGAATAATATCCATCAGAGAAATAATACTTCTTTAATCAAAATATAAAAATTGACTTTTGTTTTAAAACATGTAATTTCCAAACTGTCTATGAAACAAAAAAGAAAACTTTTTTAAAAGAAAAAAATCATAGTCATTAAACTTGGAGAAAGTCTGTTTTTAAGTCAGAATTATTCAGCAGAGATATTGACATTCCCAACTGTGTTTTAAGAATAACCTAAAAAGCTATTAAAAATAAGGAAATACACAAATTGTTTACGCCTTTGTCTTAACAAGTGAAACAAATTTCACATCTTGTTATTTCTGAACCTACAATTTTATAATTATAAAGATAATTCAAACAACTTTTTAAGTATATTTCTAATATACTTTGAAATGAAGACGCAAGTAAACAAAAACCAATGGATTTTCCATCTTTAATACTGGATTTTTATATTTAAAATGAACAAGTTATTTAAATAGCAAAGGGTTTGAATTAAGTTTAACATGAAGCATTTGTGATTATTTCCTCCAAAATGATAGTATTTTTTCTTGTGCTTAAGAAATAGTGTGAGTCAGGGGTAACGTGATGCAAGGCCCTGTGTTCAGCCTCCAGGGCTTAAAAAATATTAAAAAGTAAATGTACAATGTAATAGCAATAGAAAATTATCACAAATACATTAAAATTAGATTTTCAAATGTAATTGATAAATTTTAGGGAAATTCCTTATAGCAGATTGTGAAATGGATATGTACATTTCAGTACTCTGTAATTCTCAGATTTTTCTTTCAGAAACTGGAAACAGAAGTGCTTTTGTGTAAAATCTCTCATGTTGAAATGAATGCATTCAGGAACCCAATAAGGGCCATTTGGGGACTTGAGATTTTTACACTTGAGAGCTTGGGGCTGGGAAGGTGGCTCAGTGGTAGAGTGCTTGCCTTGCATGCCTGAGGCCTGGGTTCGATTCCTCAGCACCACATAAACAAAAAGAAAAAAGCCAGAATTGGTGCTGTGGCTCAAGTGGTAGAGTGCTAGCCTTGAGTTGAAGAGCTGAGGGACAGTGCTCAGGCCCAGAGTTCAGGCCCCACGACTGGACCCTAAATAAATAAATAAATAAAAATAAAAAATAAACCAAGAGCTTCCCTAAAACAAATCACACAGCCACTAGGAAGTATAACACGGCATAAAGGTTTTTGTTTTTCCCTTGGTGAAGAGTGATACACAGCTTCTCTTACAGAAACTCATTCATCCTTCAACAATCATCTAGAGAGTATATAGCCATTGTTTCCTTATTCAAAGTATTCGCCACAGACAAGGAATCTAATATCAAACTTTTATTAAAAGGCAACTGTTTTAATATCAAAGAAAATATGACTTCATTGACAGAAAAAAAATCTTAAATGTTCATAGAAGCAGTATAAACACATTATAATCTGCAAGTTTCTCATTTCTTTTCTATATATACACTCATTTAAGCCTTTTCCCACTGGGAGATGAGAGGATAGAATATTACCATTTTGTTTGCAAACATATCAAAATCATGTATTGATATCAGCTTATCTTTCGCTTGTTAAATCTCACTGTAGTTTTTCTTTATTTCCTCTCACAAATATTGAAATTATCCACAATGCTTGAAAGATTTTTATTTATAACAACAATATCTACTTAATTATTACCCCTTGGCAATCCCACATCTATAAATGAGCTACAGCTTGAAGTAATAGAGAAAATTGGAGACCCATGCAACAAACAAACAAACAAATCCCCCAAAACATAGTATTAAAAATATACACGAAGCCAGGGCTAACCAATATAGTGAAACAGTGTTTTCCTACTGAGGAAAAATACCAAACTTTCCCTTCCTTTCTTTGAATTCTTTTTTTTTGGGGGGGGAGGGTCCGGTCGTGGGGCCGGAACTCTGGGCCTGGGTGCTGTCCCTCAGCGCTTCAGCTCAAGGCTAGCAATCTACCACTTGAGCCACAGCACTACTTCCGGCTTTTTTTCCTGCTTATGTGGTGCTGAGGAATCGAACCCAGGGCCTCACACATGCATGGCAAGCGCTCTACCACTGAGCCACCTTCCCAGCCCCATTTTTTTTTTTTGCAGGTCATTTATATAGACAAATCTTTATTGGTTTTATTCAGAAAAGGAGTGTATAGATCACAACTCAAACAGTTGTAGGAAAGAAATATAGTGCCACAGTTATGAGAGATTGGCACAGTGGGGAATTAGAGTCCCGTGAGGACGTTCTTAAGAGAGAATGCATCTCCTTAAAAAAAATCTTTTAATTTAATACAAATATGACTTATTTTGAACAGTTGTTGTATTCTAAATAACTCCATAATCTTTTAAATTTCATAGGAGACTAGCTATCACCCAAAACAAAAAGCAGTCTTATCAAAATTACTTTTTTTGGGGGGGGTGGAGAGAAGTCCTGGGCTTCAACTCTGGGCCTAGGCACTGTCCCACAGCATTTCAACTCAAGGCTAGTGCTCTTCCACTTGAGCCACAGTACCAATTCTGGTTTTCTGGTTGTTTAGCTAGGATTACAGGTGTAAGCCACCAGTGTCCAGCCAACCATTACTTTTAAAAATCAAAGTTGTTTTGTTTTGTTTAGTTTTCTGGATGCTAATAGCTCTCACCTCCAATTCTAGCTCAAGAAGATCAGTGTTCAAAGTCAGTCCAGGAAAACAAATATGTAAAATGCTTATGTCTAATTAGTTAGCAATAAGCCAGAACTGGATGTATGGCTCAGATATTACAGTACCAAACTTGGTTAGAAAACAAACTGCAGTCATGAGGCCCTAGGTTGAAGCCTAAGTGTCAGCACACACACACACACACACACACACACACACACACACACACACACACACACACACACACCAAATTCAATAGTTTTTACTAGAGTAAAATTTCCAAAACATGAATCACTACAGTACGAATAAACTTTGACAATAAGAGATACCAACAAAAATAAAACAAACATCTACATGATCAATAGAAAATAATAAAATATGAATAAAATCAAATAGAAAAGCAGAAAATTTCATGGTTTCTCAGAGTAAAAACATTTCTTTATTTAAGCACACACATTCAGATAGAAATGTAGTTATGTAGAAAGGCATTTATTATAAGGAATTAGCTCAGGTATCTGAGTTGAAGACCTGTAATTAGAGAACTGGAGATATAAGGCCTGATAGCATTGTTACAATCTAGGTGTAAAGAATTGAGTACAAGGGGAGTTGAAAGTATAAGGCCTAGCTCATATTGTAGTCTAAAGTCAGAAGAATATGTTTTATTTCAAAGATATTCAAAATGAGTGATTATAAATATATATACACACATATTTGTACATAAATTTTATTTAATTTTCATTTATTTTTTGTGTGGTATTGGGTTGGAACTTGGGGTCTTATGCTTTCTTACTTCTTTTTCTGGCAATCTAATTGAACAGTGCCTCCGGCCCAGCTTTTGCTTTGGATATGCACACTTCTAAACTTCCCTGCACCATCTGGCTTCAAACTTCGATTCTAATTATCTCAATACTCTGAAATTATATTCACCTTATATACTTAATGTTAACAGGATTATGATTATGTGAGCTACAGGGTGCCTAGCACCATGAGTTCTCTCAGTCTGTCAATGCTTTTAACAAAATAAATGCCCATGTATGCTTCTTCTCTCAGTTGATCCTTATCAATGTAAATTTCCTCTAGAAACAAACTCACAGAAATACTCAAATTAATATCACACCAAATATGAAAACACTCAATGTTAAAATCAAGTTTCCACATAAAACTATTACATGATATTTAATGCAATTAAAGAAGCACAATGAGCACTGATAATGGGAAAAAATGAGGCTTTCTCCCACCTTTTTGCAAGTGTTGTGTATACAAATGAACAAAAAATGTATTCAATATAAGTACACAAAATAGATAATATATGTGATATTACACAAAACCAGTCATGTTTATGACATCTGCATGAAAGAAGATGAATGGAAATGTTTCAAAATTGTTAAGAGGCAATTTCTTGTTTTTTGTTAGGATTTCCTTTAAAATACACTTAAGGAAATCATGTTGCTAGGAGAAATGAAATATTTACAAACTTAGAGAACTGATATTAAGTTTGTATTCATAGGAACCATTGATTTCCAAACAGTAGGAAGGCAAAGCATTATAAATTAATCCAAAGGAATTAAAATCAATGTGTCTAACCGTGAGGATATCTTTTTTTGCGGGGGACGTCCGGTCGTGGGGCCTGAACTCTGGGCCTGGGCGCTGTCCCTCAGCTCTTCAGCTCAAGGCTAGTGCTCTCCCACTTGAGCCACAGCACCACTTCTGGCTTTTTTCTTTTTGCTTATGTGGTGCTGAGGAACCAAACTCAGGGCCTCAGGGATGCAAGGCAAGTGCTCTAATATTGAGCTACCTTCCCAGCACCAGTGAGAATATCTTAAGAGCAGCAAAAGGAGAAAGTGAATTACTTACAGAACAACAAACTAGCAGATTGTTTCAGAAATGCAGGAATTGAATCAAAATAAAACACAAAAGTATTTTTGGCATACTATGAGAAACAGATTTTAATGGAGAATTCTATATATCTTTCAAGTGAAGAGGTAATAGATAAAACTAAATTAAATTCCAAGGAAAAACTACTTAAAATGATTTCTAGAAAAGATTATTCTGAGTCTACAAATGGGGGAAATGCATTTCTGGGCATAATCAAATAATAGGAATCATATTATTATATTGAAATATCCAGAAATAGAACTAAAAATAAACAATAATTTTTGAGGACCAATTTAAGTCAACAACGAAGATTTATATTTGAGGGATCAGAAATGAGTAAGCTGAGTCCTATCAGGTGTACTGAGAATTTCTATACCATGACAAAACTATAAAATGGAAAACCATAAACCCCCTAAAAGTAGGTGGAAAACTAGATGACCTTGAACAAAAAAGGCGATAACTATTTATGTGCAATACTAAATGGTCCAAGAACGATTTAATAAGCTTAAAGCTCTGCTTTGTAGCTGGGGCCTTTGGCTCCATACCTGTAATCCTAGCAATGTGAAGCATCTCCCTCTTTTGTGATACTCAAAGCAGATCTGCCTCCTATTAAACTAGCCTGGGAGGAGGATTGCAAAATCCTGGGTAAAACAGAGCATTTTTCTGCCTGTTCGAACAAACTGACTTAAGAAACCAACCAAGCCACAGAACCACAAGCAGTCCAGAGACTCCAACAAGAGGCTGGTTAAAGACACAAGGGAGACACAGGATTTTTCCCACCCCACCCAAAAAAGTCACAGAATTTTTTATTCTTCTTCTTCTTCTTTTTTGTATCTTTTATAAAAAATTTTTTTTCTTTTCTAAAACATTTTTTAATCTTTAATTTTTACCTTTTCTGAAAAAAAATTGTTTTCCAGTAACTTTTTTTACTTTTATAATTTTTATTTTAGGGATACATGTGTGTGTGCGTTTTAATTTCTTTTTTGTTTTCGTTCTCCTTTTTTTTTAATTATCTTTTTGTTTTTTGTTTAGCTCTACTGAACTTCTGATCTTTTTTTCTTCCTTTCTTATCCTTTTCACCTTTTCCTCTCTTTCATTCTTCTTTAAGTAACTTAATTGCTGTCCTGCACATCCTCAGATAAACCCGTAGTTGACTATTAGACCCTATCCCCCATTGTGTACACAGATAATCCAAAAATTTATTACTCAATTCAAAACCTCTGAGTCTTAAATTCCTGAACAGCAGTATTACCTCTTTATACCTATATAATATTTTAAGCATTTTTATTTTTAAGTTTTTCACATCTCCTTTATATCCCCCCCTTCTCTCATATTCACGTTCTTCTCTAAAAAGATTGTTTTTGTAATCTGCATAATAATAATAATTTTTACTTTTCTATTTTTTCTGGTCTCTTTTCCCTTTCTCTTTCTTCTTTTTCTTTCTCTCGCAACTTTCATCCTACCCAACCTATTTCCTTCTTTGGGATTAGGACTTACTTAACTCTCCCTGTGCCTTCCCACATCACTCTATTCCTATTTTTTACCCACACCTCTCCCTAAACCTAATAATTTCTGGTTTCCCAAATTCTTCTTTGTGGTTCGTAGCCCATTAATATATAGTTGTTTGATGTTGAATAGATGTATCTGTTGAACTTGATTGTATCTGTAGACTATTGACTGTGCAAATTCAGACTTTGGTTGATTCTTGCCTTAAGATAGTGGTCTAGCACAAAACTGGTGCTATTTTCATCCCAAATGTGCAGAGTAAGCCGTAAAAACACAAGAAAAATGGCAAATCTAGGTATCTCAATTCACAAACTTGATAATCAGGGGACAGAAGAGATAATGAATAATTCAGAGGGGAGTTTCCAAATAGCTCTACAAACACTGCTAGCAAATATGATAAATGAAAAGATTGAAAACATACAAAGGACTCTGTATGAGTGTGATAGGGAGAGAGAGGAGGCAATCCAAAGATTTATACAGGAGTATCTTGAGCGTGAGGAAGCTACTCAAAAACTGATACAGGATTTGAGTGAGCAGCTTGAGAAGACTCAAAGAGAAAGGCATGAACAGGCTGAGAACACTCAAAGAAAACTACAGGAAAGGTATGAACGGGAGTGGGAGGAAGCTAAGCAAAGAGTAATACAGGAATTGAGAGAGCAGGAAGAGAATACACAATGATCACTAAAGGCGTAAATGGGATCCATTAACAAAGAGCAGAAGGAAGTCAGGGAGACCACAAAGGGAATGCTGAATGGAACCCAACAGAAGGAATGGCAGTCCAAGGAAAACATAAACAATCAACTAAGTGATTTGAGAATAAATACTGAACACCAAATTAAGGAAGCAAAGAAGTTCATACAAGATCTGAAACAAAGCTTCAACAAAGAATTTGAAGCCATCAAAGCTGACCAATTAGAAGGAAAAAAATAAAAAACAAAATAGAAAGTCTTGACAATAGGTTAGACCATGCAGAACATCGACTCAGGGATTGAAAACAGCCTAGATAATATAGAGAAAGAACATACAACCATCCAAGACAAGTCCAAGAAATATGATAGATCTATCCAATACTTGTAAGACACCATCAGAAGGCCTAATCTAATAATGGGTGTAGAGGACCACCTAGAAACAGAAGTTAATGGTCTAGGAAATTTGTTTAACAGGATCCTAGTAGAGAACTTCCCAAACAAGCAAAAAGATAGGCCTATTCAGAAACAAGAAGCATTTAGAACCCCATACAGACCAGACCAGAATAGGACATCCCACTGTCACATTATAATCCACACAGGATCAACCCAGACCAAGGAAAAGATGCTTAAAGCTGTGAAGGAGAAAAGATTAATCACCTATAAAGGGAAACCAATTAGAATCACCTCAGTTTTCTCAGCAGAGACAATCAAAGCAATAAGAGCCTGGAATGATGTATGCCATGCCCTAAAAACAAACAACTATCAACCAAGAATACTGTACCCAGCTAAACTCTCCTTCATAACTGAAGGCCAAATAAAAACCTTCCATAGCAAAGAAAAATTGAAACAATACATCTCCACCAAACCAGCTCTACAAAAGATTCTTAAAGATGTCCTACACATAGAAAAGCAACAAGACCACAATTAAAGCCAAGAAACTGCACCCAAACTGAGAATCAAAGAACCATAGGAAAAACCCAGATTTCGCAGCCCCCAAGAAGGTGGATAACATGGCAGGAACTCCCAAGTACCTCTCAGTCTTATCTATCAACATTAACGGCATTAACTCTCGAATTAAGCAACATAGACTGTCTAGTTGGATTAAAAAACACGATCCTTATATCTGGTGCCTTCAGGAGTCACATCTTGCCCATAAAAACAAGCATATTTTCAATGTAAAAGGCTGGAGTAAAATCTACCAAGCAAATGGCCCCCATAAAAGGCGGGAGTTCTAATCCTAATATCAGATAAAATAGACTTCAAATTAAAATTTGTGAGAAGAGATAAAGAAGGTCACTACTTACTAATTAAAGATCTCTCCTTCAGGAGGATATTACAATTCTGAATATCTATTGGCCAAACAATGGAGCACCCAAATTTATCCAAGAAACATTACTTTCCCTCAAATCCCACATAAATCCAAAGACATTAATTGTTGGGGATTTTAACACACCACTCTCCCCACTAGATAGATCAACTCGGCAAAAATTCAACAGAGAAACCGTAGATCTAAACAGCTGCATAGATCAACTAGATTTAATAGACATCTACCGAACATTTCACCCAGCAGCATCAGAATACATGTTTTTCTCAGCAGCACATGGAACATTTTCTAAAATAGACCACATTTTAGGCCACAAAGCAAACTTGTCTAAATTCAGAAAAATTGAAGTGATACCTTGCATTATCTCTGACCACAAGGGAATAAAATTAGAACTCAACACCATAAGCCACCAAAGAAAATCCGGTAACACATGGAGGCTGAACAACACATTGCTGAATCACAAGTGGGTCATGGAAGAGATTAGAAAGGAAATTCAAATGTTCATGCTATTCAACAAAAATGAACACACAAATTACCAGCTTCTCTGGGACACAGCAAAGGCAGTACTCAGAGGCAAGTTTATAGCTCTGAGCTCCTACATCAACAAATTGGAGAGATCTGAAACTAACAATTTAATGACACATCTAAACCTCCTTGAAAAAGAGCAGGAAGATAAATCCCAAACCAGTAGACAGATAGAAAATATTAAAATTAAATCAGAATTAAATGAATTAGAATCCAAAAAAAATTATAGAAAGAATCAACAAAACAGTGTTGGTTCTTCGAAAAACTTAACAAATTTGACAGACCCTAAGCAAATCTTATCAGAAAAAGAAGATAACACACCCAAATAAATAAACTCAGAGTTGAGAATGGAAACATCACCACAGAAACAATCAAGATTCAGAACATAATGAGGGAATACATCTCAAAACTTTAGGTTAATAAGTTTGAGAACTTGACAGAAATGGACCTATTCCTAGCCAATATTGACATGCCAAAACTAAACCAAGATGAGTTAAACCAGCTTAAAGGCCCATATCAAGCATTGAAATAGAAACAGCAATAAGAGACCTTCCAGCTAAAAAAAATCCAGCACCAGATGATTTTACAGAGAAATTCTAAAAGGCCTTCAAAGCAGAGCTCACACCAATACTCCTCGAACTCTTGAATGAAATTGAAACAGAAAGTTCACTACCGAAGATATTGTATGAAGCCATCAAAACCCTCATCCCCAAACCAGGCAAGGACTCATCAAGGAAAGAGAAGTTTAGACCCATTTCTTTGAGGAACATTGATTCAAAACTTCCAACAAAATTTTGGCCAATCGACTTCAACAATTCATCCAAATAATCATACACAACGATCAAACAGGATTCATTTCAGGGATGCAAAGCTGGTTCAATATATGCAAGTCAAATAATATTATTCATCACATCAACAGGAGCAAGCATAAGAACCACATGGTTATTTCAATAGATGCAGAAAAAGCATTCGACAAGATCCAACACCCCTTCATGGTGAAGGTTTTGGAAAATTTAGGAACCCATGTAACATTCCTAAATACAATACAGGCTGTATAAGACAAACCTACAGCCAGCATTATACTTCATGGTGAAAATCTAACGCCATTTCCTCATAACTCAGGAAAAAGACAAGGATGTCCACTCTCTCCACTTCTCTTCAATCTAGTATTAGAATGCCTAGCTACAGCAATAAGACAAGATGCAAACATAAAGGATATCCAAATAGGGAAAGAAGAAATAAAACTCTCCCTCTTTGCAAACGGCATGATCTTGTATTTAAGGAATCCCATAGACTCCACTCCCAAATTACTCAAGCTGATTCAAAACTTTGGAAAAGTAGCAGGGTATAAAATTAACCCTCCAAAATCAATGGCTTTTCTGTATGCCAACAATGAGAAAAGTGTGGCTAAAATTAGGAAAGCAACTCCATTTGTAATAGCCCCACAAAAAATAAAATACCTAGGCAATTGAAGGACCTCTATGATGAAAACTTTAAAAACTTGAAAAAGGAAATGAAAACAGAACTTAGAAAATGGCAAAACATCCCATGCTCCTGGATTGGAAAGATTAATATCGTGAAAATGGCAATACTGCCCAAGCCTATCCACAAATTCAACGCAATACCTATCAAAATTCCAACCTCATTCTTCAAGGAAATAGAAGAGGCAATCCAAAAATTCATATGGAACAATAAAAGACCCCGAATACCAAAAACTCTCCTCAATGGAAAGAACACTGCTGGAGGAATATCAATACCAAATTTCAAACTCTACTACAAATCCAATAATCAAAACAGCTTGGTACTGGCATAAGAACAGAGCTCAGGAACAATGGAATACAACTGAAAACCCAAAATGAACCTACAGACCTATAGCCATCTAATCTTCGATAAGGGAGCTAAAACAATAGCATGGAAGAAAGACAGCCTCTTCAGTAATTGGTGCTGGCAAAATTGGTTAACTACTTTAGAAAACTAAAGCTAGATCCTTATATATCACCCTGTACTAGAATCAACTCCAAATGTATCAAAGTCCTCGGAGTCAAAGCAGACACTCTGAAAACATTACAGGATGAAATAAGAGAAACCCTAGGTCTCCTTGGAGCAGGCCGAAATTTTCTTAATAGAGACCCAGAAACACAACAAATCAAAGAAAGTTTGGGATTGCATGAAGTTGCAGAGCTTCTACATGACAAAGGACATAGCTAGCAAGATCAATAGAAAGCCCATGGATTAGGAGAAGGTCTTCACTAGCCATACAACAGACAAGGGTCTCATATCTAAAATATACATGGAACTCAAAAAATTAAATCACCCAACAACAAATCCTCAAAGAAAGAACTGCCCAATAAATAAGTGGGCTAAAAACTTAAAGAGAAACTTCTCTGAAGAAGAAAGAAGGATGGCCAATAGACACATGAAGAAATGCTCAACCTCCCAAGCCATAAAAGAAATGCAAATGAAAACAACATTGAGATACCACCTCACTCCAGTTAGAATGGTAAAAATCAAGAACTCTAACAACAACAGATGCAGGAGAGGATATGGACAGAAGGGAACCTTACTTCATTGTTGGTGGGAATGTAAACTTGTTCAACCACTTTGGATAGTAGTATGGAGGTTCCCCAAAAGACTCCACATAGAGCTCCCTGATGACCCAGCAGTCCCACTTTGGGGCATTTACTCAAATGTTTACAAACAAGACCACACTAAAACTACCAGCACAACTATGTTTATTGCAGCATTATTTACCATAGCTAAGATATGGAACCAACCCAGATGCCCCTCAGCAGAGGAATGGATCAAGAAAATGTGGTATATATACACAATGGAATTCCATGCCTACATCAGAAAGAATGACATTGCCCCATCTGTTAGGAAATGAAAAGACTTGGAAAAAATTATATTAAGTGAAGTAATAAAAGCCCAAAGAAACATAGGTCCCATGGTTTCCCTTATTTGCAATATCTAGTATATGTATGAGTCAAGCCGAAAAGGTCAGATAATGTGATGTTAGGAAAATGAACCCTTAGATATGTATTTTAATGTTTTTTTTCTTTCATGCATTTGTTTCTAACGCATTTATAAGATTATGTCTTTGTTGTTTTGTATGTCCCTCCGACATGGTATAACCCCTGCTTTCACTATATTTGATGTCGGTATAATTTGTGGAGGAGATGGGGAAAAACAAGACGTTTAAGGATACAGGTGAACCTGTTCCAACAATGAGAAGTACTAGTTGTTATATCGAAAACGAACTTTACAACTTTGGTGCGGGGGCGGTGGAAGGATTCGCTGGGGGACCGGGAAGGGGGGGGAGGCTTGGAAGGGATGTGAAGGGTCAACAAAGGAGGAGGCTGCAATGTTTGATAAGAAACGTACTCATTATCTTGCCCATGTAATTGTAAACCCTCTGTGCAATATGTTCACAAAAAATTAAAATTTAAATTAAAAAAAAGGAAATGTACTCATTATTTTGCCCATGTAATTGTAACCCCTCTGTACAGTATTTTCACAATAAAAAATAAAAAAAAAATTTAAAAAATCACCATGCCCAGTTCAAACTTTTTTTTATCGTTCAAGTACAAATATTTACAAAAATTAACCTGGTAATGATTCATTTCTTAATAAAGTATGTGATTCTTGAAAATACAGTAATTATTTGTTACCTGAAAAAATATGTTTAGAACTTTAAGAAAATAAATTTATTTAAATTCACCATCCATATAAAAATTAAGAAAATAATTTTAAATATTCATATGTTAAATATTTTAAAAGCAAAATATATGTGTCTGAATAATTTACATGTGTAGAAACCATGCAAAATTAAATTAACTACTCCTACAACTCTGAAAAAACAATTACCCTAATGAAAGAAAAAAAAATAAGTAATTAAGTTCAAATTTTGAAATTTAGAATATAAAATGAAGTTTACTCTGTAGTTGACTTAAGTAACAGTAAACCCTCTGTATATCAATTTTATAATAAAAAATGCATGAACAAAGAAAGCAAAAGGACCCATTGATCAATAACAACAGCAAAAGCTGTTTTTGAGTTAAAAAAATCGATGTCGCGGATAACCATGTTCCTTCCATAAGAAATATACACATTATATTATTTATGTAACTGTATCCCTTCTGTACATTACAATTACAATAAAATTAAATTGATATTAAAATAAACCAAACAGTATACCAATTAAGTATTCTTAGAAGCCATTGTTTAAAATCTTTATAAAAATCTGCCCCAAGTACGGAAGGAATATACTTTGATGAAACTATTTATATACTTAAACTTCAGAGAAACAAAAAGTTTAAAAACTGTTACATAGTAACGTAATGAGAATATATTACTATAATAATCATTAGATGAATTTTTAGTGGTAGTCAAATATGTAAGAAATGAGGCAATTTGCCATTTGTTTGAACATAATAAGTGAGAAAGAATGTTCTAGGTCTTTTTAAATATATCACAAGTTTAATGAAGAAACTATTTTGTCACATCATATGATAATCAGATAAAGATGATATTACAGCAAACAACATATTGTACAATGTTTTTGGATGTTAATGCATATACTTATTCTGGTTGTGGGAAATTGTGGGGATTTCAACTTGGGGTATTGTTCTTGCTAGGCTGTCATCATATCAGTGGTTAATTTTAGGATAGGTGTTCCCTTTCCACAAGAACATGCACCTGATCTGTCCTTTTAGCCTTCCCATCATCAATGGCATCAGAGTTGCACAACAAATTGTCTAGTTTCCTACCTTGGCTGGCCTGAATCCTCAGTATTTCCAATCTTAGTCTCTAGATAGTGCAGGATGGTGGAAATGATCCAACGCACCCAGCTATAGATTGAGAAAGAAGCCTGGGTTCTGTTCTTAAATCTCCTAAGTAGTTAAGAGTACAGGAGCCCCTGGTGCCAAGCAGTAAGAGTATTTTTAAAGAACTTAGACATATATATGACTTAGGCTTGTGATTACCTCATGGAAAGAATAAAAGAGCAGTGAAGCATAGAAAACAGGCAGAATTTTAACTAGCTACTCAAAGGCTGAATCAGCTTAGCTAGCTACTCAGGAGGCTGAGATCTGAAGACCACTGTTCAAAGCCAGTCCAGTCATGAAAATACATGCAATTTTTCCAAAAAACCAATAGTGCAGCAGTGGCTCAAGTGGTAGACCACTATCCTTGGGTACAGAAGCTTAGGGATAGTGCCTAGGCACTATCAAACCTCGGGAATGATGAATGCATGCATAAGCACATGCACATGTGCGTGTGAGTACAGGCACGAGTGCGCGCGCGCACACACACACACACACACACACACACACACACACACACACACACAAATGAGTATTTCAATGGAGAGTTCTTTATTTTTTCTCTTTGCTGTACTTTATTTCTCTGTATTAGTTCACCAATTAACAAAATCAGATAAGCACCTATTTACATACAACTCATCATGTTTCTCTAAAGTCTGTTCTCTTTTTGGAAGCCTGCTTTTATTTCATCTAAAAGTAAATTATTCAGGAGGTCAATTCATCTCCCTAAACTCTGTAGTGTTAGATAATTGTTTAAGGTTCTTCCTAGCAATATGACTGTGTGAAATCCTGCATCAAGCAATATATTTCTTTCACTAGAAGGGAAGCCTCTGTGAAACAATTAGTAATAGATTTTTCTCCTCCTGGCAAGCATCTGTAGTTTTATTATCTTCATATAATATATGATCAGCAGGAAATGCAAAGATTTTTTTAAAAAAAATCAGCTATGATAAGCTTATGAAAATCCTGACTATGTGGGAGTGTACTTGTTGTGAGGATAGTGGTTAAAGCCCCGACTGGACAGAAAGATCTGTACACAATGCCAAGACCTGCTATTCTAAATTCCAGGAAGAAAAACATAAAGTGAGCTGAGCTCAAGATCATACACAAGTAGGAAGCCAGATTCTATCTGAAAATTAATCATGATAATTTAGGGCTGGGGGCATGACAAAGTGGTAAGAACACCCATTTAGGAGACACAAGGCACTCAATTCAAACTCTAATATTATGGGTATTAAAGAAAAAAGCTATGACTTTAAATAATTGGAATAATTGTAAGATTTGAGTTTTTGACTGGAGAAAAATCCATATGAGAGATAGAGTGAACCCACCTTGCAATGCTTTCTACTTAACTGATAATGTTATGAGGTACTCCAGACATAACAGAGTTACCTTGCAAATGAGCATGGATGTGCATTTGAGTGATGGAAATACTCTACTTACACAGTTGTAAATTAAATAGATTTTCTTTATTAGATTGTAGTTCTTAAACTAAGAGCCTGGGTGATGTCCCTGAGCTTTTTCCGTCAAGGCTACTACTCTACAACTTTGAGCCACAGTTCCAATTCTGATTTCCTGGTGTTTGCTTGGAGATAAGAGGCTCATGGACTTTCCTGCCTAGGATAGCTTCAAACCATGATTGTCAGGTCTCAGCCTCCCAAGTAACCAGGATTTCCGGCATGAGCCGTCGATGTTTTTAATAATTTAGTAAATTGTATAGTTACAGAATGTATAAATTTCATTATAAACTGTACAGTATTTGTGTGTATGTATATATCAATGCATACAGATAGAAATATTTTACATATTTCTGTATCTACAATAGATTTATGAAATCATCCTTGATTATAAAATAAAATGGAAACAAAACATAATGAGGAGCAAAACAAAGGGAAGTGTCACATGTTTCTTGTTGTTGACTTGAATATGAGTTGTGAGAATCAGTTTGGGAAAACCATCTTTACTTTAACAAAATTGATATTGGCTATTAATTCTAATCCATGTATTTGTCCATATTGTGCATCCTCACATATGAGTGTCAAAATCAAACCACATTTTTGCCTTTGTATTTAAATCACCTGTTATAATTTAGGGGATAGATTAAGTAATCAAATAAAGATTAAAATAATAGTAAGTGAGGTTACGAGTTAGATCTGAAAATGATTGTAAATATTCTAATAGCTAATTAAATTGCATTTTTCTTACTTTTACTCTATTGTCATGTCCCTCATTCCCACATTAGGAAAGTACATAGAAGGCTTTCACTAAATTATGTGTAAAATTATGAAAAAATTTATTGGAAGAATATGGGCACAGTGTTGTTTTAGCTTATTGAGACCTGTAGGTGGTAGTTGTGTTTTTGAGGAGTTGCAAAAAGTTGTGATGGAGATGAAGGGAGCGATGTGCTTATTCTGGAAAATTGGTTAGAGTATTGCTCCCAGAAAGATAGTCATGAATTCTTCCAAAAAGTTAGAGTAAAATCACTATCATAACCATGTTCACTGTTGCACTATTCACCTTAGTGAAGTTATGGAAACAGACAAGATGCCCTTTGGCAGAGGGATGGTTGGAGAAGTGTGGCACATATACACAATTGGATTGCACCCATCCATTATGAAGATTGTTACATCATTTGCATAGAAATGGATAGATCTAAAAATATGTTAAGTAAACTAAATCTGAATCAGACACACAAAGGAACCATGTTCTGTCGCGTATTTGGAAGCTAGAACTTTAGGCCACTATTACACAACTTTACACAACAGTATTAACCAAAGAATGCTATTTGCAGAGGAGTATTTAAAAGGTGTAATTTCTTATAAAATAAAATTGAACTTTTAATCTAACAAAATGAATACCAGGAAACTATCACTTGGAAGATATGAGGGGAAGTCAAAGGGAAGGAATAAAGAGAGTTATAGAGGAAGAGAGTGAAGGCATAATATTCAATGCAGATAGTATGAATCTAGAAAAAATTAAAATGGGGTGAGCTTTGGAAGGATGTGGAACGTTATGTATACATCTATTGTACTTATAAACTGATTTGTTGAATGGAAATTCCTTCATACCACTATTTAATTAAAATACAATTAAAAACAATGGAGACATCTGACCTTAAACTGCGTTCTCTTAAACCATGAGACAATATAATAGTTTCCTCCTCAAAAAATATCTTTGCAGGTATTTTCCTCATAATGACAGGAAAGTGAACAATGCAATGAATATCAATACATCACATTGCATATCCTAAATAGACACAATATAAATATCACATTAAAAATGTTAGAATTCATCACATGATAAAATAACAGGTATAAAGTATCAAATGCTGATTGTTTTTCCAAGTACTTTACGTTATCTAATTTAATCCTCACAATAATCCCATAAATTGGAACTACTTCTATTTTTAATTATCAGATGATGATATTGAAGTCTTCAGAATTGGAATTACTAGTCTAACATTGCATACATGGTAAGCTTTAGCCTACGGCCCATTCCCACCCTATCAAATTACCTTATTCTATTTTATGACTAAAATACCAGCACTTAGTCTACTAATTCTAGGAAAATTTCCCAATATTATTGTGGACACTCATAATATTTCACTTTATCTTTGTTAGAAAATAGGTTACTAAGCCAGATGCCAGTGGCTCACGCCTGTAATCCTAGCTACTAAGCAGGCTGAGATCTGAGGATCCCAGTTCAAAGCCAGCCCGGGCAGTAAAGTCTGTGAGGCTTATCTATAATAAACCTTTAGTAAACCGGAAGTTGCACTGTGGCTCAAGCGGTAGAATGCTCGTCTTGATTGGAAGAGCGCAGGGACAGTGCCCAAGCCCAGAGTTCAAGCCCCATGACTAACTAAAAAAAACAAAAAAAAAAAAAAGGAAAATAAAAAGAAAATAGGGTACTGTAATATGAAAACTCCAAGTTCATAATCAATTTATACCTCCCTGGTGAAAGGAACTGCCAAACTATAACATTCTTGATTTCTAGCTCAAAATAGTAGAAATCATATTCTATCCCATGATTCAACACTGCACTGCCTGGGGACCCATCTATGTTTAAAGTCATATTGAAAGAATGACCTACCCAATTTCTGATGAAAACATACTGCAGGTCTTATGGACCAATCATTTCCACATTGTAGCTCACCTATATTGTTTACCATTAGAAGTATTTTGATTGTTTTTTATACCAAACATTTTGAGAGAAAGGTACTACTTTAAAATGTTATTAAACCAACACTGATATAAAAATTACCTTTGACCACAGATAAATATTTTTATCTTTCATATACCCCAAAATGCAGTATGACCTGTCATTAAAGTTAGGAATGAGAGGTTAAGAATCATAGACAACAACACCTAAGCATGAATTAAAGACTCTCCAACTTGTGAATACAATTGGTTTAAAAAGACATCAATACTACTGCATTTTAAAGATTCCTTATGACAATGATAATAATAATGATAAACTATTAACACTTGAAAATAACTTATTTTCTTGGGAGCAGGACACAAAACACAAGATTAATCTTAATTATTTTAAAAGATCTTTATTTATACTACAAATTCACTCTTATAACTATAAAGGTTCTAAGACTAACTGAAGTACAGAGACACAAAGGAAATAATTTAAATGCATCCTCTACATGAAAAGGACTGTGTTAATAGAAAAGAAAGTCCTAATAATAATTAGCTTGCCAAATTCACTTACATTCTTTTATTCTATTTCATTTACTTTCATAAAAACTGGGTTTTCATAAAATGATTCATAAAAAGCCTATATACCCACTTACATTTTCAGACCTTAACGATATTTATTTCAGAAATGTCTTGAGCTCTATAGTCAATGAACTGAAATAATACTTAAATATTCAAAGGGTTTTCAGAAATTGCAAGACTCGCTCTGGGATGTTCTTTATATTGTAAAAGATATCCAAAAAGCCTTATCTGTTAAAGTTGTGATAGTTGCTCCCACAAAAGAGCCATTAGTGAATGTCCCTTTGCATGTACAAAATAACTTTAAATACATCCACAATCTGGAGATGACACATAATTTTTGTTTGTTTGTTTTTGAAAGGAATATCTAACAAGCATATCCACAATACTTATTTTCAGTCAATAAGATGTGATATTCAAACATAATATGGGGTTGATTATCTCTTAGTGAGAATAGATATGATCTTACAAAGGAAGTTATTTTCAACAGTAATCTGGAGTTTATCCATCTTGTGTTTCACAGGAATAACCAGAGAGTAATACTTATTTGGTCAAGTCTGTCAAACTCACTCCATGAGTATATCTGAACTGTATAACCAAGTTAAGTGATCAAATACCTATTTTGTACTAACAATCATCTTACAGCAATAACTTACTACTTAATTAGGTCAGTGTCTTCTTACCTAACATTTAATAAGAGCTGAAAGCGGTCTCTTTTACCTAACTTAATGTTGTAAATGCTTGGATTATGATGACGTTATTATTTGAAAAATAAAATGTACAAAAGGGTAGTTCCACTGAAATGACATGACAAAACACTGATAAATAAAAACACTGCAAAACAGATAGCTCTTTTCAGCCTCACCCTTTCCACATTGGCAAGCAACATTGCAATAGCACATGCACACATACACACACATGTGCGCACATGTACACACACATATACATACATGCTAAATTGAGGGTTTATCGTACAAAAAGTTCAAATGAAATATTAGTGATTAGGACAAATGATGATTTGCCTTATTACAAAATAATACATAATCCAGTCACCACTGGTGTTACATATTTCCTGCCTCTCTACATGTGACTTCTTAATGTATTTTTAATTAATTAATTGACAAATTAAGTAAGTCATTTGTTTGGTTCAGGGCCTGGCTCTTTCCCAGAATTTTTTTTGTTTTATTTTCTCAAGGCTAGCATTTTACTGTTTGTAATAGCTCCATTTCTAGGTTTTGCTGGTTACTTTAAAATCAGAATCTAATGGACTTTTTTTTTTTTTGCTTGGTCTGGTTTTGAACGACAATCCTCAGATTTCATCTTTCTGATTAGCTTGGATTAAATACATGAGCCATCAGTGGGGCTTCTACTTTTTCCTCTATACTTATCTAATGCACATACTTAGTAATTTAAAACTGAGAGAATAGAAGCAAGACATACAGTGATGATATTTTCTTGTCAGAACATCAAGTTAGTAATGGAAATTTCTTCCATACACAAAAAATACCATGATATAGTGTAAGAGAATTCATTATTG
The DNA here is from genome assembly GCF_024711535.1 of Dipodomys merriami. NCBI lineage: Eukaryota > Metazoa > Chordata > Mammalia > Rodentia > Heteromyidae > Dipodomys > Dipodomys merriami. Next base: position 52,184 of record NW_027203822.1, read on the forward strand.
AACATATGAGCTTTAAGAGCTTTCTAAAAGATCCATTATTTATTGTTACCCAACATTAGGAAAAAATGTATAATTCAGTAGTAAAATAGAAGTCCTTTTCATGACTACTTAAATTTCTTGTTTTTTTTTTTAAAGACACTTGTTTTCATCTAAAAAAGTAGGCCTGTCTATTTTCTTCATGTGATTTTTATCATTGAAGGTGCTTAATGAGAAGTCAAAATCTGTTAGTAGTCCTTTGCAATCAATTTTCACTTTTTCCTCTTGGAGAATATAATGATCAAAGCAATAGTTCAGAATCAGCAAGCAATATTTCAGAATCATGCTTCCAGTGCAAGTGGCACCAGAAAGTAATCCTCAATACCAGTTTCCACAAAGTTTTCTCACAGATACAATTGGCCTGCCTTCTCTAGCTGCTTTCCTAGCCTGGACCTATTCTTTCATTGTACAGGAAAAGTGTGATTCAAATTATTTCAGTCAGATCTGTTACTAGAATTATCAGGATTTAGATTCTTGTCTGTAATTTGGTCAAAGCTATGCCTCTTTATGTAGGCTACTAAAATGTATTTACGAATTTCAAGTAAATACATAAATTTGATTTCCATCTCTTTAAAAAAATAAAATTTTGTTTGCCCTATAAATTGATCCGAAGCATGGATTTTATGGCTAGCTAGGTCATTGCACACCTGTCTTTCTTCCTCTCTCTCTTTCATAGTTCTCATAGATAATATGATTGCTGCATAATTATCCTCATTTATTTTGCTTTTATATTTTTGGTTGCATCATTTCACTTTCTGCTCTGCCATTTCCCAAATCATTTATATAGAAAGCATTATTTCATATTTTCTCATTCCTAGAATAAGCTGCACCTGAAGACACCACTGGCCCTCATTTTCAGTCTGTACTTTGAATACGGAGGAAAATCTTTCCTCTGCTCTCCATCAATTCCCTACTCTCCAGTTAGAATAGTTTAGAATAGTAAAAAGGGAAAAAGAGAAAATAAATCATGGTGAAAAACTCATGGGGTATTTCTGACCAGTTCATCCAACGTGACCTTTTAGGGAACTACATAGACACCTCATTCCGACTGGCTCTCAAAGTCTCTGGTTAGGCAATTCTGATGAAGATGAGGAACAAGATGAAAAAGTGAGGAATGGTATCAATTGCAAGAAAAAAATGGAGAAGGATCCAAGCAAATTTCTTCTTTGGGATGCTTAAAATAATCAGCTTACTACAGTGTGGAGACTACTTTCCAAAAAGGCCACTCATATGCATATGAGGGATGATGATGAGTATACCCCTCTTCATCGGGAAGCCTACAGTGGACAATTACCCATTGTTCGTGAGTTGGTGGCTCAAGTGACACATGCAATAACTGTAGATGGCTGGATAC